>NC_052248.1:2144106-2449693 GCF_013401445.1 Tripterygium wilfordii | reverse complement strand
ATTTGTGAAGTTCACTGCTTCTTCTTTTCCTTCTGACTCCCTCTCTCCTTTCATTGTGTTTCTCTCTTCAAATACTAACTACTTATTCTTTTATCAAAGTATATGTCTAAAAATTTCATTTGTTCTTTAAACTGACAGGTCCTTGTCCAAGACTTTAATTGTGCTTCTCAGGAGAGTATTCTTCTCCAGGTGATAGTGAATCTGCGTTGTATACTAGAAGTTTCATTTAATTGGTATTTGTTATGCATGCCTGCATCCCCCCCCCCCTTTTCGCAGTGCAATTGCACTTTCCTAATACTTTTAATGACTGCACATGGTGAATTCTCTTCTTTTATATATGCTATTTTAGCTTTAGTTAATTTAAGCTATATTTGTGTGTTCCTGTCTTTTGTTTATATTAAGTTCTCTACCTATGTGGTAATCTCTGCAAACTAGGACATATATTTAGCCTTTTTACTTTTTAATTTGTTTCAGGGTCACATGTACCTGTTTACTCACTACATATGTTTTTATTCCAACATATTTGGATATGAGACAAAGGTAGCTTCCAAACATTGGTTATCTCTCTAGTTGCTTGTAAGAGTATAATGTACTGTTTTTTTCCCTCAATTTTGATGATGTCTTGGAATTTTGGTTTTTTAATGCTGTAGAAAATAATTCCATTCCTTGAAGTCACTAGTGTAAAAAGAGCGAAGACAGCTGGGATCTTTCCTAATGCTATTGAGATAGTTGCTGGAGGAAGAAAGGTAGTGCTAGATAAAGAATATTGTCTTCCCCATATTCTTTTGTGAGGAGACATCTTATGGAAGTATTGCCCAATTTTTATGGCTCTATTCGAGCTGTAATTTCTATATACTGATTTTGCAGTATTTCTTTGCGTCCTTTCTATCCCGTGATGAAGCTTTCAGGATCATTAATGATGGATGGTTGCAGCAGGTTATCTGTGCCAGAGGAATTATAGAACAGCAGGTGTGATAAGTAAACTTATTAAGTTGTTTATTATTCATTACTAAAGAGTAATAAAATCTTTAATTTTCCAAATCTACTTCTAGATGTCAAATTCAGTTTACAATTGGGTGTCAATCATGATGCAGGTATACCATTTTTGGCCTCTGCAGTGTGTTCTGATGGTGTAAGCTTGTATTTTGCTGTTGGATGAAAATATCCGTCACTTTACCTTATTTCAGTGATTTGATAGTTGATAAGGACCTTTCTCCACTGTACATCTGTACAGATCCATACTGCTGTACTGCCAGTATGCATTATAGGGAAAATTGTTGCATCAGCTCGATTTGTCTTTGAAGACTCTACTGTCTATTTCCTGTTCTTTGTTGTTTCTAAAGTAATGGGCTATTTGAGGATGGCCTCTAGCCTAGTGGGACAGGCTCTTCACCCCTGCCCATGGGAGCAGTTTCAAAATTCGAATCCCCCTACCCTCAGTTGTTGTACTTGCTTAAAAAAGAATTACTATGTTATTTATACATCCTTTTGAAACGAAAATTGTATTCTAGGCTTTATTGTCGCTGAATGACATAGGAGCTGCAATAGATATTAGGTCATTTATTAAAAAAATGGAGTTTTTGGGATAATATTGGGAACTTGAAGACTGTATCGATTGTCAGAGATGTAGTTTTAATTTTTATGTAAAAAAATGTACCAGCTAGCTGCTAGTAATATGAAGGTTGATTTTCAGTGAGCACCATTGTCAAGGCGTCCAGTCCTTAGTCAATTGCATCATTGTTGAATGGAGTGCCTTCTTATTTTTTATTTTTTTTTTCCTTATAAATCTTTCGTCTTTAGTTCAGGGTATGAGTATATGGTTTTATTTTTCGAAGTTCAAGATTATTTTTTATATATATTGTGAATTGATTTACTGATACAAAAGCAATGTTTTCTGAACTACCCTTTTCAAAAATATATTTCTAGAATTGACTGCCAGAGTGAGTATGTGGCACATAATGTGCATGAATATTGCTTACATAGTCCTTTTTTCTTCCCTATAGCACATTATAAATTGATGAAAATTTTTGGTTGGATTAAGTTACATTTTCTTCTTCTTCTTGTTTTTTTTTCCCTTCACTTACCTGTTGGTTTTGCTTCAGGATTCTATTTCTGAATCTGGCAGCCAAGAGAATGGAAGTATTGCAATTGAAAAGGATAACAGCTCCAAACAGCCAATTGATGAATGGGATACTATTGAGAGGTGGCTTCATGAGCAATATCATTGCTAAAATCACTTATTTCAGATTTATTTCTTGGGAATTAATGTAGGGTTTACTGATATTTGTCAATCAGGGATAAGGATGCTCTTTATCCAACTGATCCAATGATTTTACCAAATGCTGAAAATGGTGTTCTTTCAACTCCATATAGAGAAATAAATGATAATGTGGAACAGGATGTTGAACCAGCTGTATGCTCTGACCCTTCATCTTCAACAAATGCTTGGACATGGAAAGTGGAGAATTTTGATCCACCTGAGAGTTAGTCGACTCTTCCTCTTAACATTGACTGTGACCCTTGTCTTCTCTAAGACCCTGAATTTTAGATCATTGTAGTTTAATTCATGCCAGCTGATGTCTCTCGAATGGTAATTGATCCTGTTAGAGCTTTGAATTTCTTATAGGACACTTCATCAGCTAACTGTTGTCTTATATACTAATAGCTAACGTCTCTCAGATTGTGATCGATCTATAGCTTTGATTTTCTATTACGACATATAATCCTCTATCAGTGTACTAAACAGCCACCATAAAGGCCCGATAAATGGACTAATCCCAAATCAGAGTGTGTATCTTAATTACGCCACATGTTGGTCAAAATATGTTGAGCTTTATGACGAATAAAACCCATATTTCACAAGGCACAACAACCACAGTGGATATGAGAAGGTCCTTGGGCTGTGCGGATCATGGGCATTATCTTTGAACTTAGATGGAGAATGCTTCTTTTAAGACTTGCATTTATCATTCTGAGCCTGCTCTGATTCTTATAACCTGCTGTTTTGTAACTTGCAGTGCCAGAATCTTATATGAAACTCGCTGAAACAAAGTTTCTGGTAATGCTACAATTTGTCACGATAAATAATTTGTGCATTTTCTTCTAGTTTTACAGCAGTACAGATTGAAGTATCTTTGACATGTTTGAAAACTTTGATTTGATTTCATATACAACATATGAATTTCAGATAAAAGTAGAGGAGTTCTTCAGTTTGTTCTTTTCGGATGATTCAGTTAGTTTCAATGAATCTTTTCATCAGCAATGCAAAGATCAAGGTAGTCTGCTCTGGATTTCCCCTATCCCTTGATCCTAATATTTTCAACCTTTATATGGTGAACTGTAATATTTTGCTCTTTTTTTTTTCATTAATCAAGAACTGTAATATTTTGCTTTTCAGATTTTAGGAGCACTTCATGGTCCCTACATGAAGATTTTGGGTATACTCGTGATGTTTCATTTCGACATCCTATCAAATTATATCTTGGTATGTATGTGTATGATTCATCTTCAGGTAGATGGTACTATAGGTTTTTTTTTCTATCAATGGAAAATTTACTCCTGTTTTTCTTCAAAGGTGCTAAACTTGGTAGCTGCAAAGAGGTCCAAAAATTTCGAGTTTACAGGAACAGGTTGTAATATTATGACTTTTTATTAAGCCTTGTGGAAGCATTCATCCATTTAGTGCAGACATTTTCTAATAATTTTCTTAATTTAGTACTGGCTTGTAAAATTCAAGCATTAGTGTGACTCCAGTGACTACTGACTGATCTTGTGGAAGAAGGATGTACCAACATAAGTAAGAAGCTAAATAATTCCTGTGCACGAGGCTCTCTTAGTGGACAGGGTCAAGTACAAGCAGGATGTTCACATAAAATTAAAATTGCATATATTTGAAATTTGATCAATATTAATGGGATTCCATGGCCACGTGTTAAAATTAAAATTAAGGCTGCCTATGTTTGAAATTTAATCAATATTAATGGGATTCCTAAAGTTATTGTTCAAAGTCCAAAGCTTTTCTCCCTGCCCTAATCATTTGGGCCGAGAAGCATTGAGTATTAGGAATTGGTTTTGAGAATCTGTTTGCCAACTAACCTAATGAAAGGGTAGTGATGATGATAATGGGCAGTGGCGTTTAATGGAAGAGGTTATTTGGATCTGAAAGCGGTGTTGCGGGTTAGAGAGAGAGAGAGAGAGCAAAGAGAAGTAAAGTGAAGAGAGGTGGTGATTTTTCTCATCAGGTTCTAGCACTAGGGTTTTCATGATGGTTTAGACTTTGCAATGGGCATTTCTGGGTTTCCCTCTTTATTCTCTTGATCCCACACATCTTAATAAGTTTGGTCTTGGAATGACTGTAATTTGTGATAGATGTTTCATTGGTTCGGCAAATAGTTTCAACTTTTGTTGGGCTTATTTCAGTCCCATAATTGAATTTAATGTTTAGGCTGTTTCTAGGCATAGAGTGGTGTCTTTTGGGTGCTTTTGGAGACTCTAGTTGTGGATGTCATTGTTGGTGACAGTTCATATGAAGAGAAAGACGGACTTACTAGAGTGATATATCATTGAGATAAGTCTCTGCTTTTGCTTGTTTATGGATGTATAGAAGGCAGAAAGATCTTAACTCTCTCCTGTAACTGCAGTCAAGCTGATGACCAATTGCTGGATGTATTTTGGCATCCTTTTCTTGGGAAAATTATCGTCATATGTTCTCTATTTTATATTTGGACTCCATCTCACTGGCGCATTTACTATTTCAAGTATTGAGCATAAATCATTTCACCTTTTTTAATTATAATCTAATGACTTTATTTACTTTTATTTCCTCCAGTCATTTGCTTATTGAGACATCACAAACAATCAATGATGTACCTTATGGTGATCATTTTAGTGTGGAGGTATGAGTTGCATTCTTACCACTCTGACATAAATGAAAATTCCTTCATTTTCCTATAAATGTGTTATTCAATTGATTATATATAGGCATCAGCTTTTCCTTAGTATGCTGTGATCAACAAGTGTATATCTATTTGAGCAAAATAGTGAACTCTTATGAGTTTGGAGGAGCTTGTACAAGATGAACATGTTTTTGCTGTAAAATATCAGAATAAAAATTATGTAACAATCTCTTTTTGTGAAACAATTGTGATGGTTGTCAATTGATCGCGGTTTAGTTGCTTATGGTCACTGGTCATATCTTAGTTTCTGTCCACAGACTTTATTACATCTTTTAACCTTTCCTTCCTTTCTTACATGTCCTCCCCATCTTCCAAAAAGGTTGCTATTGATTTGGGAGAATATTCTTCCTTAGTCCAGAACCATACTAGGTGCTTGTCAGCGGGCATGTGATTCATGTGAGAGGCATATGACACACTGCCATGCTATATCCCATAGTTAGTGTTTACGTTTCTTGTAGATGCATTGGTAGTCCTCTGAAATTGTTATAATGTGGCTTAAAGACTCAGCCCCTCGATTTTTTTTAGTTTTAGATTTTCATTGTAGTTCCTCAATTCGCTTCTTGATTATGTCAGAGTTTTAACATTGAGGTGCAGTATAAATGAGATATCTCTATTAGATTCGCGTGGCAACATGCTGGCTGGTCTGGATTGAAAGAAATAACAAAATCTTGTGGGAAAAAGAAACTCTCTTGGTGACAATATGCTAAGTACTGAAAAAATGTGGCTTCATAATTCTTCTAGTTACTTTTTAAACAGCATTAGCTTATCTGCCTTAAAACTTCTGGCTGCACCCCCTTGGTGCTCTTTAATAAAAATATTTGTTTTGAAAGACATTATGGGTGGGAGGTGTAGGATGGCAGGTATATGGGCAGCTGACGCCCGATTCTTCATATGATCCGTCTTTTGGCTGATTTCTTCTTCGTAACTGCTGTTACCGATGTTCTTCGTTTTAGTAATATGGCAATGAAGTAATTTGATTCATCTTTTTGATTGTCTTCATCTGTGTTTCTGGTACTTTACTTTTAATATTTGAACTGCAGCTTTCATTGGGATTTTTAGTTGGCATTGTTTGACAGCTGAAGATATCAAAAATTTTGGGTTGGCTTGTTTAAAATGATGGGTTATTAGAGCATCAGTGAATTGAATAAGAGTGCTTCTAAGAGAGAAGTTTGGCTGTTACTGGAAAACATCGAGGAAAGAGAAAAAAAACAAATAACATTCTGAAATCTTGGGATTTGTTCTGATGAACTGAAAAGAAAAAAGAAGATAGCAGTGAAGAATGCTCCTCGGTTTCATGACTTATCGTTGTGGTCACTGATAAATGGTCTGGTCAGTGTTTTGTCAGAAGGATAATGAAGATGAAAAGAAAAATAAAATACAGAGTAATTTCAAATAATTGTTCTTTTGTTGATTTTTTTCAGGATAGACCTTGGTTGTCTATCTCTATGGAATATGATAAGGTATAATTGAAAATGATAAAGGTTTGCTTTTCTTTTAATAGTTTGAGTTGAGGTATGCAAGTATTGATGTTCTTGCAATTAATATGATATTGTGCTTGTGAAGTATTTCAATGATCAATAGGACTGAGGACCCACAGGAAGAAAATACCACCTGGGGGGATGTTCCTGGGAATTTGGTTGAGGTGATGTGCTTGAACTAGAACATGTAGTGTAGGGAGTATTGCCATATATTTTCATTTGCATAATTCTGTAATATTCATGCCAATCACCTGAAGTTTTACACTCATCATTGTTGAACTGGATGTTTGGCGGTGCCAACTGACCTCTTTGGCAAGTTATATTATTGGTGTGGCTGTCTCGGTGCTCCTCTTAGTTGATAGTTTTCTGGAATCGGCTGAAATTCTAACTGTGTGGCTTTTGGCTTTTTTCATATCAGGTGTGTTGGGATATACAGAGAGATAGCGATGAATCAACAGAAGGCTGTGCTTTGCAGATATATGTAGATGTGAAATTTACGAAGAAAACTATCTGGAAAGGTTTGCCTCTGCCAATTGACTTATTCAAACATCTTCTCATGGATTATTTGGTTCATTGCTATGCCTGATATGTTAATTGAAATGACTGGTGGAGAAAATGACACTCTTTCTTCTTTTCTAGTGTTTTTAGATTTTGGATAACACATAAGTTCAACGTTTTACCTTACCTAATATGATTGCCATTGGCTACTTTGATTTTTGAAAACCCAACAAGTGGTCCTACTATTCATTCTAGATATCGATAAGGTTGTCATAAGGGGTGGATCTAAAATATATTTTGTTCATATATAGGCACTGCTATAAATTAGGTCTCTCTATTATGTATGTATATGTGTTGTGTGTGTGTATATTTAGAAACAAATCTGCTCGGAACTTTTCTGACACCCTCCCAGGGGACACAAGCTTCAATATTTACTAGATTGATAACCACCACATAAGCTTCCAATTTTTTCTAGGCTAATGGCCACTGTCTTTTCTATTCTAAACGAACCCTAAAGTTTGTTGTAGAAAAAATGTAGTCAGAAAATACATACTGCAGGGTATACTTCGATATTGTCTGATTTAGTGCAGTAAGTGAATACAAACACACAAGTATATGCAATAACTGGATAGTTCTTAGTATGTTAGATAAACTAGGGCCCCTTTTGGTGATTAGCATATATGCTACTTGTGCACCAAACAACAATTTTGGTGCACAATACTAAAATACTACCAAGTACAATTTCCAGACCATTTCGGGCACCATATTAAAATGGTCACCATTTGACCAATTTAGGAGCATTTCACTTTTTCTTACTAAACTATCCTCACCCTTTTCATTAATTCTCGGAAATACCCTCACCGTACTCCTAGGTTCCCAGCTCACCGACATCACCCACATCTTCTATCTCCGCCACATTTGTCTCCACACCTCTCTCACCCACAACTACAGCATAGTAGGTGACACCCACCTTCAACCACCTCTGTTTCTTTCCTCGACCGCACACCATCACCTACTGGTTGATTCAGATTTTCAGGGAAAGCCGTGTGAGAAACAGCTCAAAAACAGTACTTTTTCTCAGGATCGAAATCAGAAGGTGGCAAGAGATCAGAGGCTTACGCAGATGAACTTGAAATCAAAAGGCCTGGGTTCCCTTTGTTCTTCTTAAACAAGAGAAGCACATACTTTTAATCCATGAACTTTTAACACCATACTAGCTTCTGCAATCGAATCCAACCCATCAATAGAAATCCATGAATTCAATGGCTGGATCGTAAAGTTGAATCCAATTAGACGCAGAACAAATTAGAAGAAACAATAAATTGTATATAAAAACTTCTATGCCGCTGAAGCGATAGTGGGTTTCAAGTTTCAACAATTGTTCAGAAATGAATTCTGTGGAAGACCTAACTCCCGATGGGAACTTGCCAGAGCCGACTGACTGTGACCAGCTGAGTCATCCATTTCAAAGTCAGAGCTTTGATAGATCTTGAAGAGCTGGTTCTTGGGGGTGTAATTTGGGGCACTAGTTCTTTGTTTTTTTAACACAAGTGATGTATGCCTTCCCATTCCTAAAACCACCACATCCCTAGGATTTGGTAATCCAGCTATAGATGGCTTTCTAAGACACGATAGATATTATGCTATCCATTTGGACAGCCAAACATGTTAAAATGGATGGATAGAAAAAAATATTATGCTATTCACCTACTTATCCATAGCTCCAAATCACCTCCCAAAGGATTTGACTTTTGAGCTTCAAAAGTTTGATGAGGATCTCAAGAACCTTTAATCCTTATAATGTATGCCATGCAAAATTTCTCAATTATGATATCATCCTTTCAATTTTCCTGATAATTTCCATCTTTCAAATCAATGCTTTTCTTCTTGCTTAATAGCTTGTGTTGCTTTTTGTTATGAATATGAGCCCAATTTGATGTTACGGGTTATGATGTTACAGGCAAAATAGTGCAGTCTACTCAGGATGAATGTCGTGAAGTTTATGCTTTATGGATTACGATGGTGAAGTCCTTGATCTTCCAATATGCATATGTTAAATTTTATATGAAGGTAATGTTGATTACCTGATAAGAAGTTGCTCATCAATAATTTGATCAGGCACACGAATTTTTGAAGCGTAGGAACCTTGGGAGACGAGAAGGTTAATGTTGTGCTTTGATGAAATGAATAATATTTCATGATTTTTCTGCAGTGTTCCACATAATGCAATGACTAACTTTATTTATTGTATTTCATTTGCTTTAAGCAGAGGTGGATCTTGCTGTGAATATGATTCAGAATGGAGAAGTTAATTCTGAGGGGGAATTAAAGACTAGAGAATCTCTAGAAAGGGTGCAGGATTCCATTGAGAATATAAGGAGGCGGCGGTTGTCTGATTCAATGGATGTTAGCCGACAAGCTGGCGGTTTCATGCTAAGAAATCCGAACAACACCACACCTATTTCAAGTTTGTTGAGTGAACATGTGAAGAAATTCTGTTCGTATTTGAAATGTCAGAGTCCAGTTTCACTTATCCTAGTTATTGCCTTTGCTGTGATCATCCTGATGCAGGTAAGCAAATTCCAGCCAATCTCTGAAATTTCTCCCATTCATTGTGAAAAATTGATTTTAGTTCATTTGTCTAATTAGCTGGACACTAGTGAATTTTTGTGATTAGCTGGTTCTGTAGTCTTCCTGTGTGTTGCTACGCCACAGTTTCTGTCTCATGTCTTTTAAGAATCAGAAAATTTTAATATTAGTGCTAGTTGGTAAGAGAATGGATTTTATGAAGGAGCATAAAAAAAACATTTTAAGTTTGCAGGTACCAGTCCATTCTTAAATTGGATGAAAAGACAGTTTGTGAGATGATATCTTCAGGAGGCTCGGTTAAAATTAGCTATGCCTGGTCCTTTCATATTGTCTTCACTGCTGATTTGGTTCACAGACCTCTTAATTATAGTTATATATCTATTCTCGATTTTGGGGCAGCTCCTATCCCTATAGAATTAATAATTGATATCCCTTCTTGTTTATTTTCCATTCTGAATCGAATGTTTCAAGTGTGGGAGGATAGCCTTATGGCCCTTATCTACTTTTATTTGCTTTCTTTTGTTAATAGGAACTTTCACTTGTACAACTAATACAATGTTCTTTAGTTGCTACCTCCATGACCATGAATAAGATATTGAACTATGGGTTGCCTTCATCTATACTATGCAGGTAAGCATTCTCGTGCTACTGAACCGACCACAAAATGTCCATGTGGCTTCTCCAGTAGAATATATGTATGGGTTAAGTGGTGGATCTGGTGAAAGATCAGCAGAAGCCCTAGCATGGTTGGAGAGAAGGATGCACCATCTTAAGGACGAGATGTTTATGGTTGAGGCTCGGCTAGAGAGGATGCGACTTGAACATGCTTCGTTGAAAGCTCATATGAAAGACCTAGATCTACGGAGGCGCAGATAAATACTTAAAATTGTATATCTATTACTCGTTTGTATATCTATTACTCTTCCTCTCTTATATTCAAAAGAATATGATACAAGGAAACTTTGTCATCCAGGGAATAACAATGTGTTCCACTATAACTAGTTAGGTATGTGGTAGCATTGAGGAATGTGGATGTCGATTCTATTCCGGCCATTATGGATGCTTTGAGGCCATAGCGAACTGGACCGCGACTCCAATGATGACTCCAATGATATCGGATTACGTGGTTTTGTACAGCTTATTTCGTCCTCTGATGCTTAAATTTTATGTATTTCCCAATATTGCTTTCATCCCCTAGTCATCTACATTAGCCAAAAGCGTTTTCTTTGCCTCTGTATTTTGGACAAACTCTATTTCTTTTTCTTTTTTTAAACACCGTTAAGAAATATGTTTATTATTGGAATCGAACCTTGAGTATATATATGGTTAACTCAGTCGATTGCTAACTGGGTCACCTTTCGTTGAGAAACTCTATTTCAAGTCAACCTATTAGAGTAGAAAAATGAAATCCTTCTTTGACATAACTATCATCATTAACACAGTTTTTTAATAACGGGGACCATTTTCCATACAGTCATTAGTTTCTTTCTTAGGATTCAGGTTCTTTTCTATGTAACAAATCAGTATAAATGTGAACTTTCTCGGTTTGGTCATAATGTAAATGAAGATGGAGAGATGTGTAGTAGGAAGTAGGAACACTTGCTTTGGGTATGTTTCAGTTCTTCTACATAATTTTTTAATCTAAACAAACCCAAAGCAAGTGTTCCTACTACACATCTCTCTTCATTTACATGATGCCAAACGGAGAAAGTTCACATTTATACCTAAACGTTAACATGAATATTACGAGATTTTGTGGACAACGTGTCTCCTAACATGTGGGCGGTCAAAGTAATTGACAGCTTCGAAGACTCGTCTTGAATTTGAAACAAACAATCGCTCCCGACACCCTTTCGTTAAGGATTAATTAATGCTGGTGTTGGGAACATTATGTTTGGACATGTGGGTCCAAATGTTATCGGTTTGTCCACAAAATAAACTACAAGCCTCCTACATTTTAAAGCTAACGTTCATTTGTTGCCCTTAATTCACATTAA
Source organism: Tripterygium wilfordii (assembly GCF_013401445.1). NCBI lineage: Eukaryota > Viridiplantae > Streptophyta > Magnoliopsida > Celastrales > Celastraceae > Tripterygium > Tripterygium wilfordii. The sequence goes on along the minus strand of NC_052248.1, from coordinate 2,438,176 downwards.
AGCATTTGATGCAAATTGTATAATATATTATACTCTATGTTCGCATCCAAAGATAAAATAATCCAATCTAAGGGTGACCGTAATGATACAAGTGATAGAAACGTACATTTTTTTTTGTAAGGCAGTGAGGAGTGGGTAGAGTTTTGATTAATATGGTGTTGTGTGGGATCTCATATCAATTAAGAAACGAATGAGCGGTTAGTAGATAAGAAGTTCCCACAACCCAATATATTACGATCGATTTTTTTGGTCTAAGCGAGGACGTTGGGCCTGGAGGAACAAATCCATGAATGTTTCGATTCAGAGCGGATAAAATCCTATTATTGTTGGGCTTGTGGGTTATATCGAATCTATCCAAAGTCCAAACCAACTTGTCGAAAAGTATAAAAAACCTTCATTATTGGTGCATTTATTGAGAGAAACTCTACAAAGATTATGGATTGTTAGTTGGGGTAGTCGTGGTTTGGTCACACTAAAAGTATGATAATGTAAATGAAGAGTGATTTGTTGTAGGAAGGGTTGCTTTGGGTATGTTTCAGTTCTCACACATAATTTTTTTAATCTGAAAAATTAACATGAATACAACTAGATTTTGTGGACACGTTTCTCCTAAAATGTGGGTGGTCAAAGTAATTGACAGCTTCGAAGACTCGTTTTGAATAATTTGAAACCAACATACTCCCCACACCTTTTAGTTAAGGATTAATTAATTAATTAATTAATGCTGGTCTTGGGAAGACTCCAGTAAAAGAAGATTTGGAAACCAAAAAAGAATTATGTATGTTTAGACAAGTGGAACCAAATGCTTTCAGTTTGTCCACAAAATAAACTACAAAGCCACCTACATTTTCAAACCCAACATTAATTTGTTGGCCTTAATTCACATTGTTAAGAAATTAGTGGAACAAAAAAGGAAATTCAGTGGTAACCGTGAATGCTTAAACGTGTGGTTAATTAGACGTGCCGATTAAAGAATTTTTTTTAGTACAGGGAAAGAGAATGGGAGAGATTTAAACTTGAGACCTCTATGAATATGAGATACAGTGGCGTACGCAGTATAGTGGGCCCGGCCCCGTCAGTTAATTTTTTTTATACTAAATGGACTCTTAATTCTCAACAAATTGATATTAGGGCCCCCAGAAAAAAAAAAAAAAAAGCCCCCAGTCCACCACATAGCTCATTAACTAAGTTTAATACTGTCAAAAAATAAGGCCTAACCCAACTTTCATTCAACCCAAATCCATAAATCCCAATAAATAAAACCTTCATTAGTCATTAGTCAATCTCTCGTTTAAAATATGAAAACTCATAAAGAATAATTATGATAAATTATAATATATTTTCTTATTGCTTTAAACTATTATTAATGTATTTTTATATTTACGGTTTATATTCGTAAGTTGACCGTATCATTTTTGTGCCTCCGGTGATTTCAATTCCTGAGTTCGTCACTGATGAGATACCACACATATTAGTGTTATCTGAGCTACTCGTGATTTTCCTCGTTTAAAATTTTAATCACTTCATCTTTGCCAATATGCAAATCATATTTGTTCATTGACTAAAAATATATTTTTTAAAAAAAATGGTTAAGAAACCTCACTAATGATCACTTGTAATAACAAGCTTGAGGATTGAGGGACTCGAGAAGTGGTAAAATTTTTTTTTTCAATTTGTTGTAGCTTATGACCAAAACAAATAGAGGTAACATAATATTCTTGATTGCTTATAAAAAAAAAAACATAATATTCTTGATTCGTGTGTTGTCTAAATTTTCAAAAACTTAAAAAGAGGGTAAAATGTTTATTGTCGGTGGACATAGAAAGATAAACGCCCGAAGACACATTTGGGCCGTACCTCTTTCAAGGCCCACAAATATATGACTTGAAAGTTGCCACTTGCCTCCGCCCATGAAGATTTGACTGGTCAGAAGTCAATGACACGTGGCATCATGATTTACATGACTTATATGTGTTACTTACTTTCCTCCTACCTATGATCAAACATAGAAGACTATGATATGGCAATGATAAAAAGTGTGAAAATATATCATATCATATAGCTAGAGACTACATTAGATAGACTATATATATATATATATATGTCATCAAAGAAAGTTTATGGTAAGAGAGGATTTGGTGCCCACACCACAGCCCACCATAGAGATTAGAGGAGTCATCGTTTGGCTAAAAAAAAGGTGCAGCCGTAGATAAAACACCACATGCATCCCTTTTGTTGGTGAAATATGATAGGAGAATGAAAAGCCCATGCATCTAACTCTCCACTTTATGTAATAGTTAGTTTCAAAGATATTCCAACTTCTTGTAATTATCATGTTTCTCACATGCATGATTCGACTTGTCCGACATTGTTTTGGGTTCCAAATGGGCTATTATATGTAGTCAAACATGTAATTATTGTTATAATTTAATAACCAAGATTTGCTCTTTGTCTTAGTTCAAATCTTAAGGAGTACTAGTATATTACTATATCAACAACTCTTCATTAATCTTGTAACCTTTTATGACATACCAATGGAATTCATATATATTAACAATAAGATTGAGCTTAAAGTCAAACTCACACTAGGATAGTCATGCAAGCTTGGGTAGCTAATACTTAAGCTAATAAACTTGCCGATATTTGGAATTCGACATCGAAAAGATTTGAGGATCCAATATCCTTTATAACGACAAACCTTCCCCATTCTACCAATAAGACCTTTTCTAATGGGCTCAAGTATCATTAAGTGAAATGGTTCAAAGAGGAACAAAGTTGTGGAGGCCCGACTAATCTGCACGAACCAGATAACTCAAAGCGGACAACATTGTTTACTACAAGAAAATAGCTAATTTGCAACATAATTTTCCTTCACAAATTAAGGGAATTCTCACTCACGGAGTGAGTGGGATGCGATTTTCAACAGCCGAAGCTAATAAACTCGAGTGTTTACTCCCAAAAATAAAAAAGATCCCAAAAGGTATCATCCCAAAAGCATCCTGACAGTGTATGAAACTCATCAATTGTATGTGATTTTCAAATGGGGTCCTCGCTATGATGTCATCATATCCAAATGAATGAGTGTCACACACTCCTAACTCCTGAGATACTTTTCGGATGATATTGTTGGGATGTGTATCACTTCTGGTTTACTTCAGATCACTCTCACTATACGTAGAAATTAATAATTCGAGTGTTTACTTCAGATCACTCTCAATATACGTACAAATATTGCCTGCCTTGGATTTTTTTGGGTCACGATCAGAAGTTGCATCAGATTAGTGTACAATATGTTAAATGACAAATGGATTTAATTTTAAATCACATGCATTAAAAAAAAAAGGAAAAGAAAAGCCGAAAACTCTACAGTTTATAGTTGCATGCCCACAGACCACAAAGACACAAAACAAAACAAAAGCCACTGTTTAATTACTATTGTTGAGTGTTTTTTGTGGGCGTATTTGTGATCGAGCCTTTGGTAAAGGACAATTGCACTTCTATACATATAGCACTAATTTGTGAAGAGTCCTTTTCCTGTCCTTCTCATCAATTGCGGCTGATTATCTATGGTTTGAGAAGACAAGTCAGTCAACTACCTGTTGTCCATATACTTACATGAGGTCAATATCATACAAGCTGCGGTTGCACATTATCTAAATGATGGTAAACGCCGGTGTTGCTTATGTTTGTGTTTGTGTGTGTTACTATGTACACTATATATGTATATGCTAATAATAATTTAATAAAAAATTTATATTTAACGATAACTATTGCGAATTTAAAATTGTAATATCATCTCATGCATCAAAAATGAACAAAAGACATATTTGATAACATGTCATGATCAACGTTCCTGCTAGTTTATCACATCTATAGAGTGTACCTTGATGTCCATAGAGTAAATGAAGCCGTTAAGCGAATTTAAGCGATATCCTTATTGAGAGAGATTCATCTTCTTTCTTGTGTGTTTATGACGGCTATGGAAGAATGACAATCTTGGAGAGTTGTAACTTTTCTATGGTGAGTTACAACTCCTCATGTATCTCTCTCAACTGCTCGTACTGCTCGTGGCAGTTGAGTTAATAGATGGGTTGGATTGACCCATTATTAGTGCCTGAAATCCGTGTCATCTAACAAAATTATCAATAACTATTACGACTAAATTAAATTAGGTCCTCAAAAAATTACATTATAAAGAAACTAACGAATGGAGACGTGGAGCTGAATAATAAAAAAAAACAGAAGTGATAGGGATCTCAGTAAAAAACATCTCAGTTATTTCAGTAGTGGATGTGTCACTCTCTTGTTCAATCACCAGGTTTTGTGGGTCCCCACACTTACATCAATCAATGGACAAGATCCACAACTAAGATAACTGATATGCTTTTTTATTGGGATATTTAACATTTTTATAAAAAAAAGTGTATTTGCTTTGCTTTGTGGGGCCCCCTTCCCCAAGCCAAACTTGGAACGCGGCTCGTTGAATTCACCGTGCGCAACCAAACGAAACGAAACGAGTCGTATAAACTAAACCAACCGATGGAATGTTCCTCAAGCTTTAAATAATATGCTCCACATTATTATGTGGGCCCATCGATAATCATCATTTTTGTGGGACCCAACTCCCAAACCACTCAGCCGTTTTTTTTTCTTCTGTTTTTTTTTCTTTTCTTTTCAGTTTACTCATCGTTGGTATCCAATCCCTGAATCCCAAACAAATCTCCACTCGCCACTTCTACTTTTCAGTGTCCACTCATCTTTCCTCATTTGATCCTTTGCGTCGACCGCCGACCACCGACCACCACCTTTATTACTGTTAACATCCTACTCCTATATGAATATTTCAACACTCATGCACTCCGTCAAAAGCATGAGCACAAGAGAGATGCTAGCTAGGGTTTAATACTTTAATTTTGTGAGTTAGGATTAGCTTTCGATTAATGGAATTACTACTATCAAGTGTATGACTTATTATTAATGAAAATACAACAAACTATTTACTTTCAATGCGTGGAGGTTATGTAGGTCATATATATAATATGATCACTATCTCAATAATAATATTACGTTAGAATATTGCACCAAAGATGTTGATCAGGAAGTACAATATCACTCTTAATTTGGAATAGGAAATAATTAATTAATTAATTTAATTACTCTCAAATACCAACACTTGGTAATCATTTTCAAATCCTGTTAAAGTAACACATTAGGTATTATGTGGGAATTCCTTACATTTAATAAGGATGACAAGCCCTCCCTCATTACACCAAGAAAAGATTTTCCCAACCCAAATGAGTTGGGCTTTGACCCATAAACTTCAACCCTTAGTAGTTAGGCAAAAGAGGAATAGAGTCGTGCGGATCCGATGTATCATTAAGAATCGGATAACCCAAAGTGAACGATATTGTTAATGTGTACGAGGATGTGGATTTACAACACATTTGTTGAGCTTTATTTCAAACAAGTTCATTACCCATTTTTGAACGCAAGTTCAACGATTTTTACATCATGTTTTCATCGTTATTATCATCCAAAGTTAGAATTAACTTAATTATTATGATAAATACACTTTTATTTGGATAAGATTTCGTGAGATATGATAAAAGGGGGAGTTAAATATACCTTTAGCGGGTCAACCGGAGTGGAGTCCTCGTCATCCTCATTGTTTTAAAGCTATGCATGTATTTATTTCCTTGTGAAACATGCATTATATCATTATATGCAGCCATCGATATGCAAAGTACGTACCCTTTTTAATTATGATGATTCGAGAAGAATCGCTCCAGGATTCTGATAGATTGGTTCGTAAATTGTAATCCAACCATAGAAATGGATTGTGGAAGAGCTCCTAACAAGTCTTTTGAGTGCGAGGACTCCAAAAACGGCTGTGTTTTGGTGGGTCCCATGAAGGCATTAAATAATGATTGGATATGATGCCGCCATGTGTACGGAAAATGTTTGATTGGGGTTTACGAACACATAAAACGACAAAAATGTGTTTCCGTCCAAGAAGTATTTATGACGCGTATGTTTGTTACACGTGCATTCAACGAGCCGCGTTATGCGCTTTTTCGTCACTCGGAGGTTCGGCTGGCTTGTTATGAAGCCGGCTTTCTATTGATTGGCTTCACTCATGAGTTTTTCCTTGCATCATTCTCACTAATGTTTACTTCTATCTTTGTTTTTTAACCATACATATCTATATATATATATCACCAATCCTTAGCTACGGGTGTAAAATAAGAGTATAAAATATGAATAACCTTTTTCACTATTGATTTAAATGAAAAGGACCCAAAACAATGGATCTTACTATTCATTTCACTTAAATCAATGAATGAAAAGGTGATATGCATTTTACATTCTTATATGAGAATACATATATATATATATATATATATATATGAGAATTCAATTGTCATATGTTTGGATGTCAAAATTTTTCTAAATACCTTTATGGTCGTATGGTATTAATTTATAGAAAGTACTCAAACTTGCATTGAGGCAAAGAGATTCACACACAACATTTCGGGTTTTGCTCCCCCACAAATTTTCCACTGCTATATCTCATGTATTTCGCATTCCTCTGAAAATTAATATTCCACATTGAATTGATAAAACCCAATCGAATAGTATCTAAATAAAAGTTTTACACATTTCACATAAGGACGCGTTATCTGGATTTATATTCAATGAAATCGTTCAATAATATGTAACTTTTTTAATGTACCTCCTAAAATGTGTGAAATAATCATATTCCCTTATATATAATATGTGTAACACCCGGATCGAGTGGAAGGGGCCACAAGTCTTTCAAGTGCAAGCTTGGTGATGCTAGACGAGTTATCGAGTGGTGAAGGCGAATTGGTTAAGTCTCTTGTCCCACATCACCCAGAAGAAGATGTGAAGTACAACATATAATAGGCTAAACTTTATTAACTAGTGACAAGCACTTTTCCTAGGTTCAAATTAATATAGGCTAGCATTGTGCCTGAGAAGAGAAAGTCGTGTGCGTCGGTATGGATTAGCCTCAAATGGACAAAGTGTTAGTAGTGGAGAGGAGCAGGGACTGTCATAATATCATCCATTCATTCTTCCATATTTAATGGAATTACCATGTGATGTTTTATCCACATCATATGACAAATTAAGTAGGTTCACCGCCGACTATGAGAATTGAGTGGACAAGTAACAATCCCAATCAAGTCAAAATCGATATAAACAAGTCAACACAATTGGTGGGTACTAAATCACTCCCTTACCACACACGTTAAGGAAAAAAGGGTCTTGATCGATCATTTCCCCTTTCACCGTTCTTGTTTCCTTTGTTGTTTTTTCGGTCACAAGATGGAACTTTCATGGAGGTTTGATCATGCCTTTAAGACTAGCTTGATAGCTACAGTCAAATATTGTACATTATGTGTGCTTTCCATGCTCTTGCATTTTTTTTCTTCATATGTTCATTTATACCCCCCAAGAAAGAAAAAACACTAATATATCTTTTGGGCTTAGAATGAGTACGCACCTTGCGGCAATGTATAAATATATACACAAAATAATGTTTCTTTAATTTTTTTTGGGAGAATTATATTTGTGCTCAAATTGGCAAATCTAGCTACTATTAATGTTGAGATGGATGCATACGATTTTCATACGGACCACATGAGATATGTGGGGCCCATGATTTTACATGAATCTTATGCGCGTTCATCTCAACATTTGGGATAACTGAGACAAAAAAACATTGGATACTTAGTATTTTTCTCGTTTTTTAATATTGATTTTGAAAATTAAAAAATAGTTACTTTAATGTTGAGATGGATGCATACGATTTTCATATGGACCATGTGAGATATGTGGGACTCACGATTTTACATGAATCATATGCATCCATCCCAGCATTTGGGATAATTGAGACAAAAAAAATTGGATACTTAGTATTTTTCGCATTTTTTTAATATTGATTTTGAAAATTAAAAAATAGTTACTTTAACAAAAATAAGTAATGTACACGATTTTATATGAAAAATTGACAAGGTGATGAAAAATTTACAAAAACTTTTTTATTTTTATTTCTGTTGTTTATATGAATGTAATATTAGTTATGTAGTCGGTGCAGTACAAGCTCTAAATTCAACCCATTTTGCTTAACCACCACTAATTTTCCCTCCTATCATGTGGTATTATAACAAATCGTAGAACACAAGTATAGAAATTGGGGGACAGCTTGATGGATTAATTAATTGTGTTACTCGTGAGTGTCTTGACCTTTAAAGGAAGATAGATATATGCACCGCCCTGATCAATTTGATAAACATATTTGGATCAACGGCCTCATGACCCATCAACATATATATTAGTACACTACATATATTAGAAGCTCCAACACGTATAAGGGTTAATTAATACAATCCCACATCGTTTAGATGAGGAAGGGAAATGTATAATATAAGTGAGCCTAAAGTTTTTAACTAGTAACAATCGATTTTTTTGAGTCTCATGTGGATTTCGGCTCAAAGTGCACAAACCGTTACTAGTGTGAAGGGGGTGAGTTCCTAATATGGGATTAGGCCAAGCGGAAAGGGCTATCTAGACAAAGATGTTAAAGTCCCGAGGTTTAGAGTGAAGTCGTGGTGGGCACTGACTTTTGAAGCGTGATGGTATGGTATGATATGATATGGGAATAAAATGTAGAATATAAGAGAGCCTAAAATTTATAATTAGTAACAATCGGTTTTCTGGACTTAATATGGGAAGGATGAAACCGTGTGAGTTTTGATCCAAAGCGGTCAAATTATTGTTAGTGTGGATAGGCGGATTCCTAATACTTTCATGGAATTAAACAAAGTTTGGTTGCCGTGACAGTGAAGATCTATTGACCAAGTATTTGTCACGATTGGTCGGTCTTTGAAGCCGCAAATTGTATATATGTTTTCCGACAGGGGCTAGATAAGATTTTGCTGGTTAAATTTCAATCAAGTTATGTACAGCTATTGTTTGACCGAGAAGCTCAGGTCATTGCTTGGGCAGTTGGGCTAGCTTGCTGTTTTCTTCAGTGGTTCCCCCTATACGTACCAAGCAAGAAATAAATAAATAAATATATATATATATATATATATATATATATAAAAAGATATACCTTGGTTATATTTCATCTCTTCAACAAGTTTAGTAATGAGCATAACAGCCCTATTGTTCCGATGGAGAGAAGAACCTATGATTAGCTTTTCGGGAAATTTCCAAACGAACAATTTCAACGAAATCTTTCAATTTCTTATTTTACTATGTTCAACTCTATGTATTCCTCTATCCGTAGAGTACATTGAATGTACAGAAATGGCTATAACAGAGTTTCTACGTTTTGTGCAACAGCCCTTCCTATCTGATAGAAAAGGATCCCATGATCCTGAACCGATCTTACCTGGGATCGCAAATCCCAAGTTTGTCTATGAAGAGCAGATCTAATTATATTAGTGTCTATAATTGATTTCTTATGTGTAATACTAATCGATAGGGCCTCATTGGTAAGTGCTACAAGATCTCGTACATTGGAACCCATAGTTATGGACCCGAATCCATTAGTATGGAACATTTTCTTTTCCAAGTGAAATCCCCGAGTATAGGAAAGAGTGAAAAAGTGCTTTTGTTGTTGTGGAATAAGAAGCCTTCGTATCTTAATGACGTAAGGCAGAGTTTGGTTTTTTGGGGGTGATAGTGGAAAAGTTGACAGATAAGTCACCCTTACTGCCACTCTACAGAACCGTACATGAGATTTTCACCTCCTACGGCTCCTCGTTCAATTCTTTCAAAGTCATTGGATCCTTTTACTCGTTCGAGAATCTCCTTCCTTCTTCCACTCCGTCTCGAAGAGTAACTAGGCCCAATTCAGTCACGTTTTCATGTTCCAATTGAACACTTTCCTTTTTTGATTATTCTCAAAGGAGAAGATTATTCTTTTTACCAAACATATGTGGATCCAACCACGATCTTATAATAAGAACAAGAGGTCTTTCTCCTTTGCCCCTCATTCTTCGAGAATCAGAAAGATCCTTTTCAGGTTTGAATTTGTTCATTTTGAATCTGGGCTCTTCTACTTCATTTTGATTTATTTAGTTTTTTATTCTTTTTTTCCCCTCTCTTTATATGTGAATTATCTCCTGAGCTCTTAAAATGAGTACCTAAATTTTAGGATTCATTTTTAAGGTTCAAAATATTTTTGAAAAATCTGAAAAAAAAATATTTGTCTTTTGATCGGTTTTACGAACTCAACGATATATTTTTTTGTTTGAAATAAAAATAAAATGCAACCTGAAAAGTATATGAAATGTCTTTTATTTTATATTCAATGATCCAGAATTATCATGCACTTTTTATGTTGAATTTGATTTTTGTTTCAAATAAAAAATATGTCGTTGGCTCGTAAGATCGATCAAAATACAAATATATTTTTTTTCAAATTTTAAAAAAAGTGTTTTGATCCCTAAAAGTTAGGAGCTCATTTTAAGATCTCATGAGAGAATATATATATATATATATATATATATATATATATATATATTATGATTGATTATATCGTTTAATTACTTTCCACATATATGACTATGAAGAATTATAAACTAATGCGTCAAACCATGACTACGTGTGTGAACAAAAAATACCAAAAGAAGGGAATGGTTTTACTTGTACAACTAATATTCCATGAGTTTTACGACGAAGTTTTTTTTTCTTGCTGGTAGAAGACCACCGACTTGGGACCATCAGCTAAGAGTACAATCCAAAGACGTTTTTCGACCATGCACTCGTGTATCTGTCATGGTTACATTCATGTTCATGGTATCCATGCTTATATCAAAGTAATTGATGGATGTATAATTCCACGTTCATTGGAACACCCAACCGAGTATGGTTTATAAACTCAAGTTCACTCCTTAACAATTAACTAGGCCTTTTCCCTGACTTGGTGAGTTGGGCTTAGCCCACTTTCGGGGCTTGGGAGAAACAAAACCTTATCAGCCCGATGTATATATGAGAACATATAAACTCAAAGCGGACAATATAATTGGTTGTATGTTGGGAGTGGATTTATGTCATATATATAGATATCTATGAAGGTGTATATGTATTCTTGGCGTTTATTTCGTTAAATATAAATTCATGCATGCATGGAAACGTTCTTGAAGGGTACCCTAAATAATTAATGGTGAGAATATATATATATATATATATATATTTAAAGAATGTTTTGTACTTAAATCACTATAGGGTCTAGAGTCTATGCAACCACATGGATGATAACCTAATGGCGAATCTATCTAGGGCCGAACCATATGAATTTGGAATGTCCTAAATCTGATTTTCACTGGGAATAACACCTTTGTGGTCACTCGTTTATCTATAGCCCAACTTACCTTATTTTCATATGAGAAATTTTCGACATTCACGAGTTTAACGACATGAGTTTAGATCCATATATAATGTTCAAATGGTAAATTTGTATTGTGTCCACGGTTTTAAAAAAGAAGAAGTATAGAGTTTATAGACTAATCACGTATGTAATTAACTATACCTATCATCATCACCTAATGTTGATGGATGGACCCACGTTAGGCTTATTCATCTATCACCACTAGCTATTTAGTTAAGATGATTTAACGCTAATTAATAGATGTGGACATGTGGTATATTTACATAACAAAATGCTTTACATTTAAGTAGCTTATCAAAAACCAAACATTGTTAGCGAACTCATAATGCGTGACCTTCCCTTGACGTTCACATTGTGCATGAAAAACAAGGATTGGCGTAGCCGTCAAGATTTGTATGATCGATATTGACTATAAAATCTGTGTGAAGCTGATTATGAATGACCCAATGGATGGATATTTTGACCCATGACTCTTTTATAAGTAAAATTCACATTGCTCTTGCATAACTCAACTAAATGGTTTATAAGTAAAGTCCAACTCCTCCCACATCGTATACACGTTTTTTGGGTCTAACTACCAATGACGACAACCTATGAAGAACAAAATCATATGGACCCATGACTCAAAGCGGACAATATCTTTGATGTGTTTGGCCTAAAAAAATTTCTAACAGACAAAGACTTGGAAAGTTTGAGCTTGCTTGTTTCAAGTCTGAACATGTATAATTGAAGAAAACGTAGGCTGGAATTGTGAGATTAGAATATGTTAATTTCTATAAGTCAATACATTTGGGACATGCATATCAACTCGATCTTTTTTTCATTCATTGATTCAAAGAATTAGAATATTGTGTGTGTATCACATCGAGAATTTCTTAGCTTCTTTAAGGAATGTCAAATTTTTGCTTTGTGCAGAGAAAATTTCATACATTATATATTAATCAACGCTGTTTCATCTAAAATTTGCCACAAATGGACTTCAATTTGTTGACTAAACTGAAACTGCTGGATGGCTAGGTTAGTGTGAGTTGGAAACAATAGTTGACGTTAATAGCAATAAAATCTTAGACTTTCAAAAGTTAGATATATTCTTTTCTTATTTTATTAAGACTTAAAGTATGTGGCTTCATAGCAAACCAGTTGGTGGTTGAACGACCAATGGTTAGGATGTAATGTACGGGACAACCCACTCATTAAGGTATGAGTTTAAGTCCTGCTCCCTCTCAATTCCCCTCGAATAATAATTTAAAAAAAAAAATTGTGTGGCTTTATAAATGTAAAATACAACTTTTTGGAAACAGACGGGTGTATCGAAAAAGAATAATACTACATACTCTGAATTTATTACCTCCATTTTACCCAAATTCTATACGACTCATTTAACACGTAACACCTTGATCAGAAACCAATGATGAATTGAGTATGGTCGGCGCTTCGATTGATGCCATTGGTAGACGTGGATCGAAGAACATTCAGAAAAACCGACCCAAATCCCGGGGTTTAGTGTTGTTCAAACTAGGTCTACCAATGGCATATGTTGGCGTATGCCAAAGCAATGGCAACAAACGTAATAATAGTCGGTGCTTAGGTAATTGTCGTAGTTTCCACGTCCTCCCCACGTGATATTGTCATCTCCCAAACTCCAAGATAAAAACAACAAAGGCCTTTTTCACAATGATACCCCCAAACCGGCCCCACCATCCACGTATCTACTCATTTATATACATACGCGGTTTTTTTTTAAATGGAAAAGAGAGATAATATGTGGGGGTTTTTTTTTAACACGGACAGGAGAAATTCTAACCCTAATCATTAGGATGATTGATAAACATCAATCTTACCACTTTAATTAGTGGCTTGGGTGTATCGGCTTTTCTTTTTGTAATATATATATATATATATATTAATATTTTCATAACAATGAAGAAAATCCAATTAAACTAATATTTTCTTGGACACCTGTCACACCTTTGCAATTGGCAGGAAGGCATTGACTTCCTCTATCTACAATAGAGTGAGTTGTTGTCAACCGTACAATACAAAAAATGTACGGAACGAAATAATCTCAATGTACAAAGTTGTCTGACCTGACTCTGAACCCTAGATAGCTATTGGCTAGTTCTCATTTGATATTGAGGACACCTTGGACGGTGTCCCTAAAAGGACACGTGGAACTCACAAATCCATTTACTAAATGAAGGTAGGTCTTCAGCTCGTGACATGTGGCGACGTTCACGCTTTTCAGGTGCGGTGAGTCTTTGCTTCTCAGCCGAAGCTCTCTTCCAACCTCGGCATACACCCACTGTGTGTCCTCCACCCGTTTTCGGATCCAGCTGGGAAGCCCTGTCACGTGTACGTCTCTATTTTTTGACATGTCGTCGTCGATCACGAACCCAGGAACTTTAGTTATGAGATCGTCGTCGTTCACTATTCGTAGAACTTTTGTGCCTTGTTTCTCTAATTGACGCCTGAAGCAACGGTTTCCTACACGTGGACCGCCGAAGGAGATGACAGTTACGAGAGGCGCACGTTTGAATTCAGTCTTGATATCATGCGCCGCGAGTGTCGCGAGAGCAGCTCCGAGACTATGGCCGGTAATAGTTATACTGAGAGGCTCATTGCCGTAGGATTGGAGAAGACGCTTAATTTCATCGCGGACAAGGTCTCTTAAACTCGGAGACGTGGCTGTGCTGGAGTTGTACAGGCTGAGGAACCCACTTTCCACCATTGGGCCGGGCTGCCCGGAGGAAGATTGGGCATTTTCGTGGACTGGGCTGAGAGTAGCGCGGATATTCTCGAGCCACTCGAGACCCGTAGCGGTGCCACGGAAGGCGATCACGACGTCTCTCCGGCCCAGCCTTGCAATTTCGTTCTTGTCCTGACATACTGCCACGTAGCCAATCCAGCTAGACTGAGTTGCCACCCAGCTGGGAGCCTTGTCGACCCAACGTGGCAATTGAATCCCGGATGTCGCGCGAAGATTTCTAGTGATTCGGTAACCGGTTTGAGGCAAACCGGACCGGTCCAACAATGAACTTTTAGGGAACCGGCAGGTGGCGTAGGTAGGAGAAGAAGGATCAAAGTCAAAGGATTTATAAGCCGCTTCAACGAATTCTCCATACCGTAAGATCTCGCCACGTAATCTTTCATCGAGCGGGTCAAGTAATCCGTCCCAATTACGGATACCTTGATACTCCTTCCACCTCTGGCCGAGTTTGACGGTTCGGGGAGTGATCGGGTAATGCTCAACCGGGTCGAGAAATCGTTCCCAATTCTTAACTTGCTTGTTGAAGTCGATCAACGTCTTCTCGCCGAGTCTTGGTGTTGCAGTGAGAGTGCAACAAGTGCGGGATGTCTGGTTTATTTTTTGTGTGATTATGGAGTGACCGTTGAGATTATTCGGAGTGATTGAGACTGTGGACGGCCTTGCAAATCCGGCGGCGAGCTTCATTTTTCTGGGTTCCTATCTCTCTGCAGACTCTGGCTGAAGAGAGCCAGAGAGAATTAAGTAGAGTCTACTTTGAAAAGGCCTTTTGGGAATTGTGGAAATGAGTAGTAGTGTAGATAGAGAAAGGAGTGGAGATCAAGTGATGGGAATGAGATGTACTTGGCCGCGTCCATGGGGGCTTTTATAAGTGCAAAAAGTTCACAGAGGAGAGAGAGAGAATGACAATTGATATGAGAGAAGAAAAAGCAACGTTCATATCAGCAAAGAGAGAGAGGAAATAAAAAGGTAAGCTTTGATGAAAATAGAAAGTAATGATATTTTTATGACGCTAGAGAGAGAGGGAGAGAGAGACTGTGTGGTCTCAACTCTGAATACCTTTTGTGATTTCTTACTCACTTTTTTTTTGTGTATTATATCATTAAATTCGTCAAATTAATTCATTTTTTCTTTCATATTTTTCAATATATGGGAATGACTTTTCGTAGTGTGTAAAAGTAGTAGCCATTAAAAAAAAAAGGTATGTCAGTGGAAGGTGGGGGAACGGATACGGTTGTTGGAGACAAGATTTTATAACTGGAAAAACTTTCCTAAAACAATACCTCGTTATCTAGATCACATGAAAACAATCCAATCTAAAATAGGCAAATTTACTGAGGATAAGTCATTTCAATTGAATAAATAAGTTCTACTCACTACATTATCACTTTTTTTTAAATTGAAAATTCCAAAACCCCACGAAACAATTATGTCAACTCTAAATTTGGGTCATCAACTTAGATCGCTCTACGCTGACGACGGTTTAGATCAGGGCAAACTCTTTGTTGTGGGAAGAAACTCTATGAACTTTGAGCTTTTTTATAGGCCTTTTAGAGGCTCTGCAAGTCAGCACCATAATTAAAATGCTTATGATGCTTTCTTCGGACCACAAATCCAGTCAAACCCCAAGGGTTTGACTTTGGCCGGAATTACACGTACTTTAGTTATACTTCCCACTTTTCCCACAACTACACTCCAAAAAAAAAAAATTGACTCCACTTTCCGACCGTCTCTCAATTCTCATGTGAAAAGGCCATGTAACTAATTTTCCTAGTTAGCCAGCTCCGGTCCAGTCGGCTCCTTCTCAGCTCGAGCTCGCGCTCGCGGCTTGATTATCAACGCGGTCTGCGATTATGACTGGTTTTACTTATTCTTTTTTTTTTTTTCCCTTTTTTAAGAAAATACAAATGGTTTTTTTTTTGACATTTTTATATCCACAAATGTAATGCCAAGGCATTTGTTCGGACAAACAAGGCATCAAACATGTTTTTTTAGTACTTATTTATTTTCCAATAATTCAAATAGTTTAATCTATGTACTTTTATTAATTATCCTATATACCATACCCTTTGTTAATAAACACCAATGAATTCCCTTGATCAAACTTGAGTATGACTTTCATGACCTTCCAGAACCTTTCAGGGCTTACGATTTTAAAACGTGTCTTATCATGTCAAGTACTTATAAACTATTTATCGTATCTTTATTTTAGTGATGTGAGATTTTTTACTTAAACTTATAAACTATCTATCGTATCTTTGTTTTAATGATGTTTGATTTTTTTCTCAACAGCCCAAGTACTTAATTGTGTATGTTTTAATTATTACATTACATTGGTTTTGGTCATTGTATTAATTAAAGAAAGATTAGCTTTTTGATTGCGTGTGGTACGGAATAGGAAAGATTTGGTTCTGACAAAACATATTATTGAAAACTTATCAGGCCAAATAATCCAAAGATTCTGGTGCATGCATCCGCTTTTCTTTATGGGTTATTGGTGCGATTTGTCTTGTACCCTGTTCATCTTGGTCATCTTCCTGCTCTCTCTCAACTGGGTTTACGGGTTCTTTCCTCTGCTTTGGTTGCAGCTTCGATTCGCCAGGTTTGTTATTCGATTTGGTGGTCATCGTCAGCTACGTTAGTGTGGCACAAGAACTAGCCACGGAATGGCCCAAAATCTTCCAATTTTAGATAATATAATCGATATATATATATATATGTATGTATGTATGTATCTCTTGAGATGTCATTGTTTTGGTGTTCCAAATTTCGAAGGAACCTAGTTAAAGAATGGAGTGCTTATACACCATCCAAATTTGCTTATAATGAAAGTGGTGTGGTGTGTTGTGTGCACTTAAATTATTGAACATCTATTTGCAAGCATTCTGATCGTAAAAGTAAATGGAAACAAACAAATGTATAGGGTTAACTTAGCTTGCAATAGAAGCCATGCGCGTAAAGTGGAAGAGCAAATATGACTGCAAAAGTCACTTTGCTACTCCACTTGAACTACCTACTCTATGTATCTATATATACCGATATAATCTGACACGCATTCCATATATTTATATATTAATCTCTATGGCTCAAACCGTATGGACTCGACAGATTTTGAGTTCAATTCCTATTAGGATCAGTATCTTTGTGGCCATGCGCTGAACTTTAGCTCAACTTACATTGTCGTCAGGTGGAAGGCTTTTGTGCACACGGACTTGACAACTCAAGTTATGCCCTATCGGATGTTCAAAGGATAAATTTGTATGGTGTGGTTATCGGTTAAAAAAAAAAAGCATATATATCACATACATAGATACACAAGATCAAGATAAAAGTGTGAATTATTGTAAACTGCAGGCAATGATCACACCTCTAATTCCAATAATTTCTCCCCCTTTTTTGAATAGTAAAATCCATTGTACAGAGCCCAAAAATTCACAACTTTCCATGATATGAATATGATCCATACATGTAAACTTACTGGATATGTTAATCAACTAAAACATCTCCCATCTCCTCAACTTCTTTAGATATTATCCAATAAAATATCCCATACCCTCAAATATATCTGGTTCCACTAATGAAGGAAAAAAATTCATATACACTTGTTGACATTATATAAAAACAAGATGAAAAGTGGGTGTTGATGATCACTTCACTTCTCTTCTCTTCTTCCATGGAAACCCAATTAGCTTCCTTGCATGGAAAAAGTGCCCTTTCAATAATTTGAGAAATTAATGGCCATCTGGTTCTCTTTTGGAAACTTATTCTTTCCTCTGAATAATTGTGAAAGCAATATTTATTACAACTTTCTTTCTTGTTTGGTATTTAAATTCCATCTTAGGGGAGCATTAAATTTCTCGAGGAACAGCTAGAAGTGCACATATTTAACAAAAAAACAGATGGCCCCCCCACTTTAATAGTTTTCCATCTTTATGTAGGACCTTCCCCATATCATTAAGAAATTATTACTCTACTCTTTCAGATTATTAATTAATCTCATGATATATGTATATATGTGTAGTATGATCATAGGGTAGGTACGTCATTATATATGGTGTTGATGTGTACTTTTTTTTCCCCTTTTTCCTGAGAGGAACATATCCTAAATGAGTCATTAATATATATGCTCTGGATAGCTAGATATAATTGGTCTTCGAATAATGAAATTTTGACTTATATGCGTGTGTGTATATATATATATATGATGAGTTTACTATGCTCACCAGGCATTAACTATACCAACTAATTAACATTGCATTGTTTTTGTAATGAGAAAAAAGAATAATGTTTGAGACCCAAAATGGGACTCCAATTAATACAAAGTGTAGGATGTTAAGTGAACCCTACATATGTATTTGTAATCAATGATTATTTCATATGCCACATAAATTTGGGAGAAATGAGGATCTTATTTTGCGTATATGTAGCATTACTCAGAGAAAAAAAGAGCATGTAAGTACAAGTATATATATAATCATTTGAGTGATAGTCTAGTTAGTAAATCTCTAGGGCCAAATCATATGTACTTGCCAAGTTCTGAGTTTGATTTCCACTGGGAATAATACCATTGTGGCCATGTGCTAGGCCTAGACTAGACCCAACTTACCTTGTCTTCAGATGATAAACTTTTGTGCGCGGGGGCTTGACGGTCCGAGTTTATGCTCATATCAAATCTCAAAAGGGAGAGCTTGTATAATGTCGTTCTCAATATATACACACACGCAAAATTTACCATTTAAAAAAATAGAGTGGATACAAAGTAAATAAAAAGGTCTTTGGAACCCAATATTTTTGTTACAATTAGAAGAGCTTGGGAAATAACATTGAATAAACATGCATGACATAACATGTGAGCAAAATGTGCATCATAAAGATCATGAATCCCATGGGAATTCCTTTCTAATATTTTGATAAAAATTGCACTCTTGTTTTCACGTGAGTGCCCATAAAAAATAAGGTAATTAAGTAGTTTTGTAGCTCACAAATGGTTCGGTCGATCCAATATATATATATAAACATTTCTATCCTCATCATGTAAAAGAAATAATTATCACATTTTATAAGTTTAGAAATTAAAGTGACATTGAATAAACATGCTTCAATTGGCATGAGGATTCTATTTCTGATAATCTAAATAAGAATTGTGTCTTTGTTGCCACTTCATGTGCCCTTCAAAATAGGCCAAAATGTCCTTCATTCCATCTGAAATTAAATCATTATAAATACTGAAAAAAATACTATTTATGTGATATTTAACATGTTAGTAGATTGAGACATGTTAGTCAAATGGCAAATGGCCATTTGGTTATAACTTTTTCCAAGTTTTGGCCCTAACAAGTGCATTATACCCTTTGAAATAACCATTGGATGATCTTATATATATTAAACCCTAGCAAAGCTGTCAAACACATGCCTTCTTTCCCTTTTTTGCATACCTTGCATATGAATTGATTGCTTGCTTTTGTTTTTACTTCCCCTTCTCTTTTTCTTTTTTGATAGACATTACATGCATTCTCTACTTGTGAATTTGCTAACAACATGATTCGGAAAAACGAGGATCCATCCTTTTGTTAGGGTTTGACACTTTTTTTAGTAACCGAAAATATATGTCACCATACAAATTTTCCATTTCGATAGTCGATATGAATCTAAACTCAAGTCGTCAAACCCGCTGGCACAAAAGTTTCCCGCCTAGCGAAGGGTATTGTATCCAGTGATAATCTAACTCATAACTTTTCAAATCTATATGATTTGGCCCCAGAGAGACTCACCACTAGGTTATTATCCAAGTGGTTGGGGTTTGACTCGTTATCATGCTACTATTCAAGATATTTTAAAATGATTAGATGGACCAAGTAATCAAGAATTTGTGCAAACTAAGAACACATAATTATATCGTTATACGCAAAACAAAACTTGTTAATATATATGTATATAAAAAAATTTAAGTAGAAGGAATATAATATTAATGTAGAAAACTCATTTAATGTTTTCAAGCTAAGAAAGTACTAGAATAGTGCAGGGATTAGGACATGGACATCCCTACCATGAATAAGGTGACATGCAAATTTACATTAGACCAATAAGTTGTCCTTATCAATATATATCAAGAAGAAAAAAAAAACCTTTACAACAATTAATTTGATTTAATGAAATAATAAAAATAACAAAAATCAAAAGGGGAAATAGAAGTGGTAGTGTCTATATTCCTGATGCTTTGGTTCCCTAAGTTGATAATATATATTCAGAAATCATAACATGAAGATATTTTGGACATTGTATATAATTTGTTAATTATATATCTTCACCTTTTTTGTCGTCTTCTTTGTCCGTAGCTCTTACAAGGTAAGTATCTACAAACACTTATTGGTTCCAAATATCCAAGACTATTATTTAGCAGACCAGATATTAATCTATTAAATATCTTCTTATGCCTGCCTAATCTTCTGTCCACTGAAGCACTTCCTGGGGATCATGATATTAGAACAGCTTTTATTTTTATTATTTTTTTATAATATTGGGACAATTTTAATTTAATTTGGCCTTCTTAGAAAAGTGTAGAAAAATATATACATCTGTATATATAACAACCATATTTGTTGTGTAGGTTCTTTTGTTCCTGGTTATTTAGAGGAATTATATTGGATCTTAATTTAGATCCCACATTCACATGCATTTATTGTTATTTTGGATCCAACTCCTTTGCATCCTATATATATATGTGTGTGTGTATATATATATATTGAGTTTTTTTTGTTACAGGTGGTTCGATTGACAATCGATTACATTAGGTATATATATGTTTAAGGTTTGATTCCAATGAAAAACATATTTCTCAACGGCATTTAAAAAAAAATGTTGACATGTGGGCTTTTATAATTTGCGGCGGATTATTTGTAATTTGGGCTTAGGCCTACTTTGGCTGCCTCAAATACAAATAAAAGCATAATAACGTCGACAAGTCATTGGGCCAATGTCTTCTAAATATGGGCTTTCTTTTGGACTTCTCATTTATCGGGTCTGGCCCAAAAAGTTTGTGAGAAGGGTTTTCCTACAAAGTGGCTGGGCACCACAATTGCTCATACTGAGTGTCAGTGATGCTTCAACGGGTGGATTTGTATCACATTGTGGTTGGAATTCAACTGTGGAGGTGGACCAATATTTACAATGCCAAGTTGGTTGTGGAGCAGCTGAAGGTGGGGTTCATGATTTGTGGTGATCAGAGTCAAATGGGAAGAAGGATGGATGGATGACATAGTAAAGGAAATAGAAAAACTAATAGAGGATCAACAGTCGACCTGATATAAGTTGGACCCGATTATATGTTGTAATGAGCCCAAGTTGGGTTGGGCTGATAATCGGGCTTAATAAATTGGGCTTTAGATTCATATGGACCTTGGGCTTTATGTAATAAGTTGTCATGAGCCTGTTAGGGTTTTCTATTTATATAAACCCCAACAAAGACGATAATTTCTGTATGTGTATTTTTTATATATAAAATTAAAAGTTTCTTTCAACTAAAAAGGTTTTTTAATTACAACTAATAAAAAGTTATTATTAAAAAAAAGTTTCCTTCAACGAAAACGCTATTTAAAAACAAATAATTATAAAAGTTTTTAGTTTTTGAAAAAAAAAAAACTCGTAAATCGGACAGCGTTGGATCAAATTTTAGCCGTTATACCCTACATAAATCCCCTTATCGCGACCACACATAACACGACTAGTGTTTCCTACTTTCCTTCCTGGTTTGGGAAGTGGCTAAGGTAAGGCTCCCAAGTAGAAGCCTCAAAACTCAAACTCTCAACATTGCCAAGCCATGGCGATCCTAACGCTTCCCTTGGCTATCTCTTTTCTCAAACCCCACGGAACTCACCTCTCCCTACTCCGCACGACTACTACCCGTTTCTGCCGGCTTCTATCGTTTGACCGCCGGCGTCAATTCCTCAGAACCACCGTCTCTGCAACGACTTCCGCCGCCAATCAGCATCATTCGGCGATACCTAACAGTGAGAACCGAAAAGCCTCCGTCCTTACTTTTCAACAAGCCATCCAGCGACTTCAGGTTAAGGCGAAATTCGTTATTTGCGTTTTGTAATTTTCTCAATACGAATTCGAGTTTACTGTGAAATAGCGTATTATCGTTTGTTTTTGTAGGAATATTGGGCTTCTGTAGGATGTGCCATTATGCAGTGCAGTAACACAGAGGTAGTGTATTCTTTTTGGTGAGTGGAGAGATATAGTGTTCGACTTAGCTTCACTTGTTTTTTGTTGCTCTGTTTGGTAAATATTTTTCGCTATGTTGATCAGGTTGGAGCTGGGACTATGAATCCGCTTACATTCTTAAGGGTTCTCGGACCAGAGCCTTGGAATGTGGCGTAAGTATACATTGTATGCAAGTTCTATTGAGGTTTGATTTTGACGGCAACATGTTAATTTGTGTTCAATTTTTTTTATAAATAAGTCCTTCACGTTTTTGTATTTTAAAGTTTAATAGACATTGTTTGAAAGTACAAGTGCTTACTTCCTACTGGAAAAAGACAATATGCTGTCAGGAAGCAGCCGAAACAAACAATCAAGAATCATAAAAGGTTGCAAGGCTGTTTGGTCTACCACATCGATCAAAGATATATTAGTGTCGCATTTAATCCAAATTTCTTTTACCAATTTAAGTTTATTTTGCCCATGGAACCTATTGGAAGTTCCATCATAGATAAGTATGATAATTAGCCTTTGGCTGCAG
Source organism: Tripterygium wilfordii (assembly GCF_013401445.1). Taxonomy (NCBI): domain Eukaryota; kingdom Viridiplantae; phylum Streptophyta; class Magnoliopsida; order Celastrales; family Celastraceae; genus Tripterygium; species Tripterygium wilfordii. Next base: position 2,415,244 of record NC_052248.1, on the reverse strand, counting down.
TATTCAATAATCTCATTGCCATAATACACCTATGGGCATTCTCGGGTAGTGTAGTCAATAAGGTCAACTATCCTACTCATAAACACAGCATTTTGAATGCAACATTTTAGGTGTCATATGGATCAATAGAATGTCTATTTCCAACTGCATTTCTAGGCGTTTGTCCCTTTTCAAATCTTCTCTCTTTCTCTATTCCTGTTTCACTCCTGGTCGAAGCATTTCTTTTGAAGTGTTTGCTCATGAATTTATCATTTACTCGGTTCTGAGCGAAGAAAAGCCTCTTGAAGACATGTGATCTCCTTGAGTAGCTAATATAAATGCTGTCAAACTCTCTAATCTTTTGTTGACACAGTATTTTTATCTTGCATTAATATCATATGCAAGTATTTGAAGTTGCATGCATGATGATTTCTTGTCCGTTTGTGTCTTTTCATAGGTATGTGGAGCCAAGTATCCGGCCAGATGATAGTAGATATGGGGAAAACCCTAATAGGCTCCAACGTCACACACAGTTTCAGGTTAGTTTGGTTCAAGTTTATTGATTAACCTATTCAGAATTTTGAATTCTTTTGGAGCTCTCATTTTCTGCTTGTATTTTATTAACCTTGCACCTCTAAAACCTAATTCTGGGAATTCCCATAATCTCTTTCATTATTATGTCAAATTTTCATTGATCTGAGGTTTTTTTTTTCCAGGTTATATTAAAACCTGATCCTGGGAATTCACAAGATCTCTTTATTCGTAGCCTATCAGCTTTAGGTAGTAAACTGGTTCTCTTTTTCTGTGCGACATGTCCACTTTTTTGGATGTCATTCTAGAAGTTAAAAGCTATTTACTTAAGACTTACTATATCTATCCCATAGTGTATAGTCCGATAAAGTCAAAAAGTCTTCTCAATAAAACGAAGAGGCCTTGGCTGGAACCTAAAATCATGTTCATGTATGCATGACTTGTTCAAATACACGTACATGAATTTCTGTGCTCTGCTGTTCAAAATGATATATTCATTTGATTATTGGATATTATAAGGGTGAACCTTTAAGTAACTCGATCGTCCATATTAACTTTGCTGAGATGGTAATAACTGCTTTATTTGACAATGATAATGTTCTTGTTTTCCTGTCATTGAGGTTGATAGTGAATATATATGCCAGTCAAAATAGTTGTGGTCATCAGCAGTCATCAATTGTGTCCTCTATCAGTGCACATTTTGTGCCTAATGGGAAAAATGAATTGTTGCCATTGGCTTTTACTGAATTAATCTATAACCCAAAAAGAATCCTGGCTGGAACACATTGACTATTTGGTTGTGTAATGGAGCTTGATCCTCATTATTTATTAGTTCCCAAAAACTAGAACGATATATGAAGTGGATGAGCTGATCCAATATTTCATTGAAGCATCATTTATCTTACACTGTCTAGTAATCATTTTGTTCCAACGACAAAGTTCATTAATGCTGGCAACTTGCATCTGTTATAATTTGTTCTTCTTTTTTTTGAACTTCATCCTTTGATGACCTTGTGCTGGACAGGTATTGATGTTAGCGAACATGATATACGATTTGTGGAGGACAATTGGGAGAGCCCGGTAAATAACTGTCTTTTAATGGTGAACTATGTGGTAGAGTTATGTAGTATCTTCCCCTAATTGTTTATAGAGTTACGAAGCCATGTTTAATGACAGTTTTTTTGCCTAATATTTTTTGGTGAAAATACTCACAGGTACTTGGTGCTTGGGGTTTAGGCTGGGAAATCTGGATGGATGGGATGGAAATCACACAATTCACTTACTTCCAGCAGGTTTTTCCGCATTTAGAATTTGAAACCTTTAGTGCTAACTGCGTAGCACAATTGTTTCCCTGGTTGAGGTTAGGTTAATTTTCCCTGGGTTTGTGAAGCAGTTCATAGGCTTTTTAATTTACGATTTTCCTCTCTCTATCTAGGCTGGAAGTCTTCAATTGTCACCAATATCTGTTGAAATTACTTACGGCCTTGAGCGTATCCTCATGTTACTTCAGGTTAATTTAATTACATTTCATTCTATTTACTTCTTTTGTCTGTTCTATAAGACTTCCCTAAAGTAAGATCATAACCAATTCGCAGGGAGTTGATCATTTCAAGAAAATTCAATATGCTGATGGCATTACATATGGGGAGCTATTCCTGGAAAATGAGTAAATTATACATTCCTGATCACTCAATGATTTTTTTTAAAATCTAAATGCTTCGATTTGACGTTTCCGTGGTTGCGTACTTATGTTTTCAAAAATTGGCAGGGTAAATTGATATTCTTTAATTACTCTATGCTATTCACATTGTCATGATCCTTATTCTTTTATTTACATAAAACCATATGCTTTGAGATCTGAGCCTTTCTTCATTGATGGATAAGCTGCATTGCCCTCAACTTGACTCCTAAACCCATTTACAAAGCACCTGTTTCAACTTGCCTAATAGCCAAGAACTCTACTCAAAGTTTAAGAGAATATGTGAATCTATTTGAATCATATCACACCCACCAACCACAGGTATGTATTGAGAGATTATTGGGTTATTTATCTGCTTAAAAAGGTGAGGTTATTGGTCTGCCTTGGCGTACTGCTGAACATATGTTGTCTCCAATCTCCATCACATGTTCCATGCAATTCCTTTTTAAGAATTTTTTTAGTCATGTGGAGTGTACTTGTTGACGCAATTAGTTAGTATTTGTTACTATCAAGTTTCCAGTTGTCATACTCCTACATTATTTACCATGTATGCTAGACTCTTACAAATATATTGCTCCCTAACTCTTAAATTTAGGAATGATGTTTGATTGTTTTTACTGCTATTCAAGGTCATGGTACATGTACATTATTATTTTCTTTTGACATCTTCAGTTCATGGATGTGTTTTCTGCTTTTTGGTAATTGGTACTTCTGTTTCAGGAAAGAGATGAGTGTCTATTATTTAGAAAATGCCAGTGTTCGCCATCTTCAAAAACACTTTGATCTTTTTGAGGAAGAAGCTCTTTCCTTGCTTGCTTCAGGCCTTGCAATCCCTGCGTATGTTTTTCCAATTTTTGTTATTTTCTGTTGTCACTTTGTGTTTCCTGTATTCTTCTTTCATGATGTACTTAAGGTTAACATTTGGTCAGTAACATGCTAGGTATGACCAGCTTCTGAAGACCTCTCATGCTTTTAATATCCTAGACTCTAGAGGATTTGTTGGAGTAACTGAACGTGCTCGATATTTCAGTCGGATGCGTAGGTGAGTCGCAAAATTATTGAACATCAGATTTGGATGTAAAATTTCCTGACATTTGTAAAGTAGCAATTTATAGCTAACGGACTTTCTCCATATTGATGTGCAACCGGTGAACTGTTAAGGGTTCTATGTGACTATGTTGGTACACAGTATACTTTTTAGTACTCTTAACCTTGGGAGAACTTGCTTGACTTGTTGAAGTGATTTAATGTTGACCTATAATTTGGGATTTCATACGGGAGTAGCGTACCATTAGACTTTAGAACCCAACTTCTCAAGTCATGTTCCAAAGACCATAACTATACCAGATACTGATATCCAGAATTTCTGGATATTTGATTATTTTCTTAATAATAATGACTACTAAATCAAATTGAACTCGAGAAAGCTGAACCAACAATCTAATAACACAACGTAGAGAAATACAGTGCAAAATCTTGAGACTTCCATAAACTAGACTAGCTTGTCCACCATCTCAAGTGACTGCAAGTGATCCCATAGGTCAGTGGTAGAGCATTTGAGTGCATTTCTCTTTTATCGCTATATTTAGGTGTATGAGTCCTGTCACACTTCTCAATAGGCTAGCATGGGAGAGCAGGTCTATACTTGAATGAATACGAATTTACTTGACTTGTTACTTTATTGTACTGACAGTGTCTTTGCTTACCTCTTGTTCATCTATCAGCTTAGCTCGTCAATGTGCCCAACTTTGGTTGAAGACACGGGAGTCCCTAGGACATCCACTAGGCATTGCTTCTGAACCTGGTCATTCTGTATTCCCTAGAGAGGCTATGGAGGAAGCTGCAGCAAAGGTCAGCGTGTATTTTTTAATAACTTTTACTTTCTTAAAATATCAGGTCTCAAAATTGAAGCTTGTGAGTGTAGTTTTGTGTTGTTAGTGGGGTTCTTCAATGCTTCAAAATCTTCTCTTATTCCATTTCCACTTCTATTTTTGATGGACTAGATGGTTGTAATTATCTGTTTATCCTCTTATATCATTTTGATTTTATTCTAATTCCTTATTTGAACGGTCTTCTATGTAACATAATTCTAGGCTTTATATATGCCTTTAGTTTTTGGAATAAAATCTCATTTAATGAAGAGTAATACAAATTACTTATTTTCTTTTTGTTTTTAGTTGTTCATGATATTTCATCTTGTGATTTAACAAATGATATTTAGTATAATATTATGTATTGTTTGGTAAGAGAATGGAGGATGTACCATAAAACATTACTATAACCTATCGTTCATCAAGGCATTCATCTTGACTTAATTAATTATCACAATTCATTATATGATTTCAAGATGAGATGCAAACACTATCTCCATATTCATTTGGTCTCATGAGAAAGTAAACTGCAAATGCAGTTTGACATTTCATTTTCCAAATAGTCAATAAATGTTCTGCCTAATGTCATATTATAGAACTTGATGCTTATAGGACATCCTTTTCTTCCCCACTTTTGGTAACGAATGAAAGACTTGGAAAGTTGATAAGTAATTACTTATGCCCAACTACCCCCAGTGCTCCCTTCTGAAGTATGGTCTAATGCAGATACAAGCAAAGCATAAATGTCTTTGGTATCTATATTCTGTAGTTTGCTAACTGAATGCCGACGTGTTGCTTTTGCTTTCAATTTTATTATCATCTCATGTTCTGGACTTGCCACCCTCTTCTATGCCTTCTTGTATTTGGTATTGTGTTTTACAAATGGTGACATGAAACTTTTACAATTAAAAGTTCATGCATAAACCTTAAGACTCATCTTTGGATGCAAAGCTTTGTATTTATTATAGTTTCTGTTTATACTTTTATCTTGCAGGTTCAGGATGTTCCAAGGTTATTTATTCTTGAAGTTGGTACCGAAGAGATGCCACCTCAAGATGTAGATCACGCGAGCCAGCTTGTATGTTTTTTTTCTGCATCAAGCATGGATCTTAACATGCTCATTTGTCCCATCTTAAACTTCATGTATCTCAACAGTTATTTTTGAAGAAGTACATTTGTTATGTTGAAAAAGTGCTTATTTTCTCTTTTTTTCCAGCTTCATATTTTGTCCCCTTAAGTTCTTGCACATTTTGTTGATTTTTTGGTGGTTAATTGTTTTCTTTTTTTGTGTATCTTCAATCTAGTCTCTTTTCACTCAAAAGTAATCTGCTACTCATTGCAGCTTAAAGATCTCATTGTACAGTTACTGGATGGACAAAGACTGGGCCATGGTGGGGTGCAAACTTTTGGCACTCCTCGAAGATTAGTGGTACAGCTATAAATTATATCTTGCTTTTCATATTCTTGACATTTCCACTTTGATGTAAGTGTTTAAAGTTTAAACATTATTTTTCTGGGTCTCGAGGGCACTGTGTCCCTATAAGTTAGCCTAATCTTGAGCATCACAATGATTGGCATAAGCTTCTGAATATTTGGAATTACGGTTTTCATCAGGATATGACGATATGTTTTTCTATAGTGCGTGTGTATTGCTCTTCTATCTTCTTCACCATGATATTGCAGTTTGTTGGTTGAGAAAAAAGCTATGGTGACAATGATGATGTTTCCCTTGCAACTTCATTGCACTAGCAATATCTATTGTCTGGTGCTAGTCAAATTTATTCAACTATATTAATTAGTTATATTCTTAATTATAGCCTAATTACCACTAATTTATTTGAGGATCATTTTATCATTGTGATGGCGTAATCTGGTAACTTCTAATGTTCAGACTTCTGACCCCAGACAAGCTATATTTTCTGATATTTATTCCTGTTTACACTGAATAATGACAACTTGAACCTTATGGTCACATCTCCAGGTTTGTGTTGAAAATCTGTGTGCTAAGCAAGCAGCGAATGAGGTTGAGATTCGAGGGCCTCCTGTTGTGAAGGCTTTTGATAATCAAGGAAATCCGACAAAGGTTTTTCTCAAATAATTAGCCTGAACGTTGTTTTGGTTATGATAATCCAACTTCCATCTATTGTCTTTGCTATAGTATATTATTAATGCACTTGTAACAACTTGATTTGCAAATGTTCTAAATTTTCTTATCACTAAACTGTGCCTTTGCTATACCATTGTTGGTATCTAAACTATGTTTTAGCATGTTGATACAACCTTAATTTATTCTGCTTTTGTGTTCTTAAATTCACTAATCTGAATGACTTTCTCACAATTAACTTGCTTTGTCCTATCAGGCTGCTGAGGGTTTTTGCCGTAGATACAGTGTCCCATTGGACTCGTTGTTTAAAAAGGTTGATGGTAAGTCATTTGAGACATGCATGTAACTATATGAGGCCTTTTATAATGAAACTTAACCCAAAAAAAGGTAGTTTATAGACAACCGTAGGAAGCATGTTGAGTATGAAAATGCTTTTTCTTGGTAACAAAATATTTCCATAGGTAGCGATGCATATCCACATGGTGTCAAGTATCCTGAGTTGAGTTGTCTTGCCATACTACAGTGAAACTGTTGCAATTTTAAGTTTCTCATGCTCAAATAAATTTCTCACTCATATCTGCAGCTGCATTTGCTTCGTGCATTATGCAGTTTGTACATGTTTTAAACACATTTTCAGAGGAATATCAAATTATCAATATGAAGGTGCCATATGCTGGTTTGTCAGTCATGTTTATCTTCAGTTTAAGACGAAGTGCCAAACTGTGACCTGCTTGAGAGATGAAATTGGCTGCTTTCTGGCAAAAGGCAGATGTAGTATTTTTCTTCTGCGGTTAGGAGGAAAAATACTTTTGTCTGATAACTTGGCAACTTTTAGACTTCTAGTTTTAAGAATCCAAGTTTAGTGCTATCTCAAATATAATTTCACATGTCCTCATTAATATGTTAGTCCCTCTGATATCAAGGCATGATGATTGTTTCTCAAGAAGGTGTTTTGGATTGCAGGTAAAACAGGGTATGTTTATGCTCGTGTGATGGAGTCTGCTCGAGTTGCTTCGGAGGTTAGATGGTCATCCATGTTTCCCTATCTGTTCCAGTCTTCATATTTTCTTATATTTTGAAACTTACTTTTTAGCAATGATAGTCATTTTGCTGAAGGATATAAAGAGTGGGATTTTAAGAATATGAAAAGAACTCGTTACTTAATATTGTGATGCAGTCATCTTTTTGCTCCATTTTATTTATTTTCAAGTGGCAGGTGTCCCTTGAAATTAGAGGATAATTATTTTTGAAAAGGCAAAAGAAACAACTAAAAGTAAAATTGCAACAGATGGTATAAATGTGAGCTGATTCATATGAAGAGGGAATTTGGAATTGCATAAGGAAAGACAAAGAAAGCAGACAATAAAAACTTGTAGTGGCGGAGAGGATTGATAGAGGGCTAAGGCATTTTAAGTGATTTGTTATGATAGCAGTGTCTGCTTCCCTGAGATCAGTTTAAGCCATTCTCTTTCCTAACATTAATCCTAAACATATAGGTGCTTGCTGAAGATTTGCCTGGAACCATTGGTAAAATATCTTTTCCAAAGTCAATGCGTTGGAACTCCCAGGTTGGTCAAAATTTTGGTGGTTATTAATCATTTTGGGTGGCTTATTTTCTTTGCATTTTCCGTTTCTGTTTGATATAATTGGTTGTTCCTTTGTCTGATTCCTACTGTAACTAGGTTCTATTCAGCAGACCTGTCCGTTGGATTATGGCCATCCACGGGGAAGTGCTTGTTCCCTTCATGTTTGCTGGAGTCTTGAGGTAACTTTATATTCTTTTTTTTTCTCAGGATCTATTTGGGTTTGTTATGGTTAAATTGAAGTGGATTTGCAAATCTTTGCTAGCTTGTTTTGTGAATGTTTGCAACCATTGAAAGAATATATTTTTTCCCTACAAGTACAACTGTAGTATAAAATTTTCTCTAGGATTGTTTGGCTGAATAGATTCCCTTAGAAGGTATCACACCGATTTGGGATACATCCTGAAATGAGTGATAATCATTCAATCTGTTGTTCTATTTGGTCTGTGTTTTTTAAGTGCTTAAATATTTAACACGTTTCTATGTTAGGATAACTGTAAACCAAATTGAAGTTTTCATTACCATTGATCTTCTAAAATCAACACTTTTTTTTTTGCATATGGTAGTTGCATCAGTCTTACATATGTGTGCAATCTCTATTTTCCCAAGTCCGAGCAGTTTGTTAATGTGATGCCTGGTGATTCTGGACCTAAATCATGTTGTTTGATCTTTTCTCGTCCTTTACTTAAACCTTTATCCTTGTGGCAAATGCATACAAATTCGTGCTTCAGAAAGGCTCTCATATCCAAATTGACAATTATTGCCCTTCAGCCCTTCTGAATAAGATATGGAAGAACTTACTCATTATCATAGTTTCTAAAGGGACAGTACTACCTTCATAGTTAACATTTTTTTCCTTAGAATAATTTTCTATTGGTTGTCTTTCCCCTGGTTGTTTGATATTTTCATCTTGATGTAGCATGATCTTATCTTTTTCTTCTTTAATCGATGCCTGTCAATGGTCACCTTTTTGACCGAAAAATGCCTAGTTTGCTTCAGTTGTTATATATACATAGTGTGCGTTGTACTCAGAAGTTTTCTGTTGGTTGTGCAGTGGAAACCTTTCTTATGGTCTGCGTAATACTCCTTCAGCTACAGTCATGGTATGTAGACAAAATTAATTTTACTAAATTTCAAATAGCCCTCTGTCTCTCTCTCTCTCTCTCTCTCTTACACACACACCAGAAAAAAGGGCTCTTGTTTATAATGGCGCCAAGTGGGTCTCCTGTGTACAAAGAATATACATCAAACTTGTATTATTACACCAAGACAACTTTTTTTTATCCATTTCACATGTACCACCAATCCATTAAGCTATAAACCATCTCTCTTTTAACTCATAAGGCGTATCCTTACACTCAAAAGCTCCTCTATTATTTTTTCTTCGGTACCAATCCAAAATTTGGGTAGTGGTATCAAAGCAACAATTATTTTACCCCTATTGGTACCTCTGCAATAATTGACAACACCATGCCTCACTGTTATATTAGTGAGGTTTAGAGTGATTTCTCTTAGTTAGCAAACCCAATTATAATGGAAAGGAATGCTTCACTATTTTCCTTTGCCTTGTGCAAGAAACATCAGTCAGTCATGCCAGTGTCTATATTTTGGAGACTATCATTGTACCGTCCTTCCGTCCTTCCCCAATTAGTTTCCCTAGCTATGGAAGGCACCTGGTTCCCAAACTTTCTTCCAGGGGAAATCTTTCCTCTTTCCTCATTTGGCAAGCAAGAACACATTTATAATAGGTCTAGTATAGTAGATGGTTTCCCAAAAAATCATTAAAAAGGTCCAACTTCCAATCCATTGCATTCCTGATTGAACAAGAGAGTTCAACCAATCACTGCTTATGCATTCGCAAATTTTCCTTTATGTTTGCCTCTGCTTTAACGTGTGCTTGTTCAGCATTCTAATTCTTATCTTTGTTCGAAAAACTTAGTTAGGAATTTGTGAAATGAGTAAGCTAGCATGTCCTTTGCATTTTTCCATTATCATGTAAAATGTGATTTTGGACATTCAATTATAGCTCCAGAATTTTTTTACAGGTAGAAAATGCTGAATCTTATGCAGATATTATCAGAAATGCTGGAATTACCATTGGAATTGAGGTATGAAAATGAAAGAGTGTTTTGTACTGTCTTTCAAAGATTTCCTATTTATGCCAATATATTAGACCATATAAATTTCATTTGTTTGCAAAACAGTCCGTGTGGTCATGAATGAACTTTTTTTTGTGAATGGTAAAATTTATTAAGTGAAGGCCCTGAGGGGGTGACATCTGCCTAGAAACAATTACAAGACTTTGAATCAGTTGCATCCAATATCAAACTCTTTTCTATATCATATTGTTCACTATGCCAATTGCAAGTAGATGTAAATCTATCCCAACTTTCAAGACATAGATTCTTCTCCCTCAAAAGCTCTTTTGATCTTCTTCCTCCAAATTATCCACTTGGTGGCCAGTTGAATAAAAGATGTATTTATTTTCCGATGCTGTAAACAAAATTTCAAGCACTTTACTGCCACCCAGTTACTACTCAATTCACCAGCGCGGATGAATTGGTTTCTTCTACAGGATCGTAAGAATTTAATCTTGGAGCGTTCTGTCATATTAGCAAATAGTGTCAATGGACGCGTTGTTATCCAGGAAAACTTACTTAATGAGGTGAGAATATGATGCTTTCTTCTGTTCAGCAAATAGTATCAATTTGTCATGCTCATATATAATGGCCATTCTTATCATATATTAGGTTGTCAATCTTGTTGAGGCACCTGTTCCAGTGCTTGGAAAGTTTGATGAGTCATTTTTAGAGCTCCCAGAGGATCTTTTGACAATGGTAAGCTGCTTGACTTTTTAGGACTTGGCAGCAATTGTTCCCTATCTGCAATTCTGCATATGCTCTTATATAAAACTAACATGTTGGACAGGCTGTAGTTCATTTAATTTATTCGATATAATATTATAATAACTATTGTCCAGTTTTCAAATTGTGCAAGTTTAACGTATTTGTGCTATGTGATGTTAACTGTATACCATGTTTATTCAGGTTATGCAAAAGCACCAAAGGTATTTTGCTGTCACTGACGATAATGGAAGGCTGATGCCATACTTTATTGCTGTAAGCAAGCCTGCCAACATATATACTTTATAAATTGCTCACTCTTCCTGAGGCAAGAATGAAAATTTTCATTTGTGATGGTCTGATACGTGGTTTACTTTTAGGTGGCAAATGGAGCTATCAATGAGATGGTAGTTCAAAAAGGAAATGAGGCTGTACTCAGGTTGACACAAATTCTACTTTTTTACCTTGTTATTATTTCATTAATAACATACAGTGCGAACTGATAAATCAATCACACTTCCTTATGAGTTTCCTAGGACTTTTTTTTGGTTCTTCTTGAAATCATTCATCTAATATCTTCAGTGCATGTTGTTCACCTAAAATATTAGCATATGCAGTGGGCAAGTTATGTAGGCTTAAAAACTATGTATCCCAGTAGTAGGAGCTAAAGTTTCTCCATTATTAATTGTCTCTCTCTCTGTTTCATTCTTTGTATTATTTTATAGATGAATTGAGAATTTTATTTATTTATGCAGAGCTCGATACGAAGATGCAAAATTTTTCTATGAGTTGGATACACGTAAAAAGTTCTCAGAATTCCGAAGCCAACTAAAAGGAATTCTCTTTCATGTAAGTTAACTGCATTTTTGTATGTCACAGGGAAAACAATATATGTTAGGGTTGGTAGTGTCTAGTCGATAGCGTATTGGTAAACCATGTCTTGGAGTTGTGAAGTTCAGATTGTCCATAATGACAATTAGCCTTCTCTCTTTGGAGAATTGAGAACTTCAACAAAGATACTATGACCAGATACTGTAACTAATTCTTCCTAGATTATAGATGTTGGAAAATAGTAAAGTTGCAAGTTTCAGAGAACATCATACACGTTTTAAGTCTTGGATATATGTGTGATTTCTGACAGTTTGATACCTTGATACCTTTTAATCAAACTTGAAACTTCTGATGGTGTGAAATGTAACAGGAGAAGCTAGGAACAATGCTCGAGAAGATGACGCGTGTTGAAAACATGGTTGCTGAACTAAGTGTGCACCTTGGAATTGATCAAGATATGCTTCAAACTGTCCAGGTTGCTGCGTCACTTGCCATGTCAGATCTTGCGACCGCGGTTGTTACAGAATTCACTTCGCTCTCGGGAATAATGGCCCAGCATTATGCTCTTAGAGATGGCTATCCTGAGCAGGTTCTTAATCCGCTGCTTTTTCTTTTTGCGATCAGAAATCCTATGTGCATTTATCTCTTTTTTTTATTGCCAAGTTATGTTTTATGTCTGCTGCTGTTCAATCTGTTTCAACATTGACCTGGCTTCTTTTTATTGTTTAATACTTGGTGCACGGCAGATTGCAGAGGCGCTGTTTGATATCACACTTCCTAGATTTTCAGGAGATATGCTCCCTAAAACGGATGTTGGAATAGTTTTGGCGATTGCTGACAGGTAACATCAATAAATTTAACTGCTAGACTGCACATGACATAATTAATGGCTATGAGCTTCTTGGTGATTGCAAGACTGCATACTTTGTTGGTTTCATTGACATCGAAAAACAGAAACCGGCATCTATGGAAAGTGACTTTGCAATGTCTAACCCCAACCCTCTTGGTGTTATTAAAGACTTGGTCAATTATGAAACTTAGCTTCCACAGGGAAGGATAGTTCTCAAGGATTCTCCATGGCGGGCGAGTAAGGGTCATCTGCCACAGCACCCAGAATTTTGAAAGCCTAAAGTAGTAATGTAACCTTAGTATTTCAACTTCTTATAATCCTTTGAAAATAATATAACCAGCGTGTTGTCAAGTTCCTTCTAATAATAACATTTCTATTGTCCGTTCAAAAAGTATATTCGTGCAATACAAATGCTCAAGAAAGAAATGAATTTGTTGTCTCTTTTGTGTAAAATTGCTGACTGCAGCTTCTGCTGCATTTACTGTCACTACCATGTCTTGGTTTGGGTGTTATCATATTTATATGTGCTATTGATCTTGGCACCCTTCTATTAAGCATCCATTTAACAGCATGCTAGTTTGCAGATTAGATAGTCTTGTTGGCTTATTTGCAGCGGGTTGTCAGCCTACTTCTGCTAATGATCCATTTGGCATACGAAGAATATCTTATGGTCTTGTAAGTAGATATAATCATGATGTTGAAGTAAGCATGAACGAATACACGAATATAATAGCACTTTCTTTTGTTGTAGGTTCAAATTCTAGTAGAGAAGGATAAAATTCTGGATTTGGAGCGTGCTCTAAAACTGGCTGCCAATGTCCAACCCATCAGTGTGGATGCCAGCATTGTGGAAAATGTAAAAGCAAAGTGTTTTTAATTATTCAACATTGTTATTTCTATCATTGCCACTCATAAGACCATTTATCATTATGCTATGGATTTTTCAAATGCATGATAGTGAGCAATAACATTTTAGCCTCATTCCGTCATTCGCCATCTAGAAGTTCTCATGCTCCATTTGTGCACCCGTTTACTTTGTAATGGGTCTCTAATCAAGAATCCCTTATTGTTATTCCCTTTCCTAAGAAAGTTAAGGTTATCTTTTACATATTGGAGTGCTGCCTAAATGTAATGATTTACCCTCATCATTTTAAGCTTTTGGATAAATGGTATTGCGCATACCATCAGAGCCCTTGGCCAACATTAGGTCCTGAGTTATTATTCTTAGACTTCCTAGATTAATGTTATCTGTGTTCGGCCTTCGTTATAGGTTTAGTCTAGCATGCATGTGAGCTAGTGTGTAGACTGTAGTGTAGTATATAAATGAAAGATTAACTTTCCCATCAACTTAAGTTTTGGGAATTCCTGCATGAATCTGGTTCTTGGATTTAGGGCCCACCACCAATTCGTGTGTTCTGTTTACCCATATATTATTGCTCTATTTTATGTTGCCCCTTGCCGGTATTTCTCATGGCCATCTTAATTTGACTTATGGGTTGTCGTGAGCATTAAATATTTATGATGTAACTTTTGTTTTAGGTACATCTCTTTGTCACTCGAAGATTAGAGCAATTTCTGGTATGTTACTTTGAACCGAAAAGTATCTTGCCTTATTTATTTATTGCATCTTGTCACTAAATGTAAATAGATTTCATCGTTCAAAACGATAAGGAAATCATTGGCCTTATTGGCAAACATTTTTCAAACTTGGGATACTGTGTATTGGAAACTGTTGAAACTCCTTTCAATTAGTCCTTTTTGGACGGATGCAGTAACTTGCTGGTCCGTGTAGGGCTGTAAGCCTGTAATGCAGCTGAACTAATCTGCACTTGAGAATTTTAGGCTCAACTGCATCAAAAAATGTTATAGGATGGAGCTCGATTTAAATATTAATGTCTAAACTCAAATTTGATTCGCATTTTTTGTCCTTGCACCTTCTAATTTCTTCTATTCAAAATTTTTTTCCTTGAGCTCATAGGTTCAAAATCCTGCCTTAATTGGACACATGCTATATGTTTTTTAAAAGAAATAATGTATTAATTATAAAATAACATACATCAGATTACGTATGATCATTCTCAGCTCATGACTTTTCAAGCTGATTATCAGTATATTTGAATTTGATCTTGAATACCTAGTTAAAAATCTCAATTCAGTGATGGATGTAGTTAATGCAACTTGAGTGCTGATTATAACATATCTCACTATCAGTAAAAGTTTAGCAAATGACTGGGGCTTCAACAACATGAGAGAGAGAGAGAGTAAATATATAAGTTCTTTATTACATTGATTGAACTCATAGGCTCTCAGCAATTCAAGTTAGAATATCTTTAAAACTTAAACTAGGACAAGGTTCAAGTCCCCTCTCATGCTCATAATAATAATTGAAAAATGGCGTATAAAAAGAGATGGAATGTAATTTATAGTTTAATATGTTCTATATTCTGAAACTTGAAAACTCTTATGAAAGATCATGTTGGTTGTTGGATAATGCCCTAAAAAAATGCTAATAGTTAGATATTCTACTTGACAAAGGTGTTCGTTCATTTATTATCTGTGACATTTTCTTATACTTGTTTGGGTTATATAATCCTGAGCAAATTTTTTTTCTTGAAACTGTAATATATTGTTCGGACGACCCAGACAAGTGAACTAGAATTTTATTCATATTTGTCTGTTTTGATCTTCATAGGTTGATAAGGGGATAAGTCCAGAAATTGTTCGCTCTGCCCTGGCAGAGCGTGCAAACTTTCCTTCTTTGGCAGCAAAGACAGCTTACAAAGTAAGTTGATATTACGCAAGGCAAATATATTTTCTTAATATTTTTCTTCCCGTTTTGTTGAAGAAAGGGGAGAAAGGGAGTGAAGGTAGGGGAGGTGCACATAAGTAAGAGTAGTATCTTACTAATCTTCTATTTTGTGCATGTAAGATTGAGCCTCACCACTCAAAAATAAAGATTTTAAACTCAACTGTAGCCATCTACAATTTCCATTTACTGTTTTCACATATCATTTACTCTTCTGCTGTTTCTTATGTGCGATTCTTTTTAATGGTGCTTATGGTAAACTGGTAATGTCATTTCTTGACGGAATGCATAGTTTGCATTGTTGAATGTCCTGTTTTGGCTAATTAAACATCCACACTTTAAGTACATTTTGTATTATAATTTTTAATACAAAATAGTTGCTAAACACCCCATTTTATGTACAGGACCTGTTTGTAAGGTACCTGCAAACAATCATGCAATGAATAATGTGCACCATGTGAAATCTGTCTTGCACTACCTTTAATTGGATGTTTTTCATGACGATGCATCCCTTAGTATCTGTTTTCTCTTCTTTCTTTTTTTCAGGAAAATCGTCTTGTTTTTTCTGTTATCATGTTGTTGAAAAAGTTTTGATAACTTAATGTTAGAAATGTATAACGCTGAGTTTCTTCCTTAACAATTTATGAGAAGGAAAACAATTTAGGCTATTCCTTGCTTTTTCCACAATTTGTAATGGATACGCTTGGTGGTGTATTGAAATTGTTATAGATGGAGACATTGTCAAGAGGAGAGCTCTTTCCAAAGGTTGTTGAAGCATATTCACGTCCAACAAGAATTGTCAGAGGAAAGAACGTTGATGTTGATGCAGAGGTACTTTATACCAGCACTAACACTATAAGGATTTATCTCCTGGTCTTAAGAGTTCTATATTCAATAGAATTTGGGATTTATCGCTTTCATTTGCATTCATTTAAGGCATTGACAACGCGGTTATCTCTCGAACTTGAATTTGCCATTTGTTTATAGTTTTCTCAACTCTAGTTGTCCTGTAAATGAGGGAGTATTTCTGTACCCGTAAGAAATCCAACTCAAGTAATCTTATAGAAGTCTCAAGACTTAATAATACTAGCACAAATAACAAGAAGTAAATGAAAAAAGAAAAAGAAGAAGAATCTGTTTAGCGGGCTTTATTTCAGTTGACTGAATTTTGTGTTCCGTTACTGATAAAAAGGAAGAATCAATTAAGTGGGCACCATTTTCAGTTGATAGTGTGAATTTGTATTTAGGCCTAAGTTGATGTTATTTGGGATGTGATAATATCTAAATACAGTAGATTTCAGTTAATCTATTATTGGTAGCCAGAGATTTGATTGCTAAGGTGCAATGTGACAAGATTTCTTATTGCTCAAGAACGTCCAATTCTTAACATGTGTGGATTCTCTCTGGTGTGGCACTTGTTATCCTTACTCTATGAGGTTTCTGGATTTTTTTCATTACTAGTATATGTCGGCATCTCATAAATCATAATGCTTTTTAATCATGTAATTAGGTGGACGAGGCTGCATTTGAGACAAATGAAGAGAAAGCTTTATGGAACACTTTCTCGTTGATAAGAAATAAAATTCATCCTGGTATTTGATCACTCTTGTTTTATTATCTATGGGAAGCGCTTCTTTTTTTTTCTAGTAGCAATTTCTTTGATTTTTCTATGTAAACTTTGACATAGCTTTTTCAAATCTGTATTGATAATTTCCTCCTCCTACAGATGTTGAGGTCGATGATTTTGTTGAGATATCGTCACAGCTACTACAACCACTCGATGATTTCTTTAATAATGTATTTGTGATGGTGGTATGTCATCTCCCAACGCAATCTCCTGTAAATTACCTCTTCAATTTTTGTGTTTATGAAACAAGCGATGCACAAATTTAAAAGTTGGATGTTCATGGATCACCAAAATTATAAATTGTCTACCTGTCTGCAGGAAGAAGAAAGAATTAGAAATAACCGGCTTGCGCTACTTAAGAAAATTGCAGACCTCCCAAGAGGCGTAGCGGACCTCTCAGTTTTGCCTGGATTTTAGATAAGTCATTTTTGTCTGAATTTAATAAGACTTAACAATGTGGGGGAAAATAGAAGAATAGGTGAGAGTATCTAATTTATGTTCTTTATTCTTTTGCTATCTATTTGCACACAAACTATTATTGTAACCATATAAACTATTTGAAAAAATTTTACAGCTTCCTCTCCACAACATGTATTGATTTTTTTTTCCCCTTCAGCAAAGGTTGAAAAATATAACTATTTTATTTGATTGAGAACATATATATTAGGGTGAAAATGTCATAATAGTCCTAAAATATATACATTTCAGTTATGTGAATTTCAATTATGACAATAACTCATGTCCTAATAGTCTATAGTACTACTTTTCATGTTTTGTCTCTGCTCTAAAGAAATGCATTGAGTAATTGATATGCCTTATCCCTTTTTTGTCCATTTTTTATTTGTCTAGTAGTAGTCCCAGACGTTGATTAAAAGGTACACTGTTTTAGGACAAGGAATGGTTCACGGGTCATGTTTCTTGAAATATTAATGTGTGGATTCTGGAAGGATTTGTAGATCGAAATGAGGATTTTCTATATAAATCAAGTACATGTAAAAACCACTTAAGTGCAATTTTGCTAGTCTTGAATCTTAAATCTAAATAAATCAATACCTACCAGAAAAATAAAGAAAGATATTAGTTTTCATTGCCATGTGCACAGTACACTTGAAAATTCTGTTCTCCAAGTAAAAGGTAAAATAAATTCTCACTTCTAATAAGTTCCGGAGACCAAACTGCGAACTCTAATGGTGCGTTTGGTATAAGGGTAATGGGATGTAATAGTTACAAGAGTAATTAAATTTTAAGTTTACTAGTGTTTGTTATGTCAGTATAACTTTTACTCCTGTAATAAATTTTAGTAATTGAGCTTATTTTTTACACATAAAGTTTACTAGTGGGGGGACTTGGGTAATAAAAAGTAATGAGAAGTTTTACTCTAACCTATTACCCCTTTAAATAAAAAATTCTAAAAGTCCATAAGTTATATATACACATATATATTATATATTATATATTATATATATGTATATGTATATATATATACATATACATAGACACACACATATATATACACACACATATATACACACACTCACACATGCACTGTCTGTGTGTATATACACATATATATATATATACACATATACATACACACACATATATATACACACACATATGCACTGTCTGTGTATATATATACATATATATATATATACACATACATACACACACACACATATATATACACATATGCACTATCTGTGTATATATATACATACATATATATATATATATATATATATATACACACATATACATATACACACACATATAAATATATACATATGCACTGTCTATGTATGTGTGTGTATTATATATATACATACATATTTTATATATATATAAATATAAATATATACATATTATATACATATAAAAATAAATAATGTCGGGTTTGGGTCGGGCTCGGGCTGAGCCAAAATTGGCCTGAGGTGTCTGGCTTCGGGTTGGGCTGACCCAAAAAAAGGAGCCCATGCCCGCCCAAGGGGTCGGGCAGGGCCGAGCTCGGACCTAGGTCCGCGGGCCAAATGATGACCCCTACTCTTGTGTTACGTCTTTGTCATGGATTTGAATGTTATCAGATTATTTTGTTGAAATTGTTAACAATTGTTATTATATATATATATGTCTGGCTGTGTGTGTATATATATGCATACGTATCTATATTTTTAAAATTTTGGTACATGATAGTCGTAACAATAAAAAATATAATCTCACTTTTTTCTAGTTTAGTTCATTACAATAATAACAAACAAGGGTAATGGTATTACACCAGTAATGTATAGTCGTAACAAACAAGAGTAATGAATACTTGGGTAAATTTTACCCTTCTTTACCAAACAAGGGTAACACTTATTCTCCATAATTATTATTACCCTTGTAACATTTACATGATTAACAAATTATAACCCCAAATTCTTACCCTCATACCAAACGCACCATAAGTGTACATACGTAATTAATTCAGAATCGAAGATAAAAATATATAAATAAAAAATATATATATATATATATATATATATTAAATAATAATTTAGATGAATATTATAATCACATCCCAGTCGCACACGACTCACGAGCTCCATTGAACGCACACCACCGCCCCCACCACCATCCACTAAAAAGTTAGGTGGACGTTTCAGATTAGGTCTCACACTCTCTCTCTCACTCTCTCTTGCGGCTAGGGTTTTTTTTTTTCACTCTCTGCTGTCGTTTTTTTTCTTCTGTATCGCCGGAAACTGTAACTTATAGATCTATGTATACACATCTGTGTTTATGGAGGATTTGATAAGCTAGGGTTTTTCTTGGTCGCCCGAGAAGGTGAAGTTCGTGGAGTATCGAGGGGTATTTTTGGGATTAGACGGAGATGGCGACCATGAACCCTTTCGATTTGTTGGAAGATGACGCGGAGGACCCGTCTCAACTGATCGCGGCTCAGCAGCAGAAGGTCGCTGCTGCGACGAAGAAAGAGCTGGGTCAGGGTAAGCCGGCGGCAGCTTCTGCTCAGCAGAACAAGCCCGCTAAACTCCCATCAAAGCCACTCCCTCCGGCTCAAGCTGGTGACTCTCTCTTCATCATGCTGTCTTTATTTTTTTATTCCCGTTTTTTAAGTGTTTGATGCATGGCGTTTGATGTGGAAATTCATGTTGTTTTTTGCTTTCGGGCTTTAGAATCTGCATGTTTGCTTGCTCTTCATTAGTGTTGCACTTCATGTATTGTCTGTTCGTTAATGTGTGACAGACTAATAGTCTGTGTGTTGTGTTACTTTTTGAGTGGTTGTTGTGGTATGTATTGACTTATGCCTGAATACGGATTTTGGTTTTGAAAGATAACATTGTTTATGGAGTTGCTTTTATTGTAAATATATGGAATTAAGGGAGAATCTTTTCCAATGTCCTTGGAATTGCTTTTTGCCTTCATTCTTAGAAAGTACTTCCCCTTGGACTCTTAAGGGAGAAACATTTGATAGTCTTCCCTGTCTCGTGGTTGTTGTAGTGTTTTTTTCCCCAATCTGACGGCAAACGGTCTTCTGCTTGAGAATTGCTTCATTATCCCAGAAAAGATCTCTCCTTTAGTGGGTTGCTTCCAGGAATTAAGCTTTTGACCTCTAGGGTGCACCCTTGCAACTCTACCACTGGACGACATGCTTGTCTGTTGTGCTTCTTTCAGTTCCTTTTGTCGTTTTGTAAATTATAGTAAATATATGTACATCAATGCGTTAAAAGCGGTTAAGTTTTTAACTTTTTTATTCCTTTTTCTTTTACCCTTGTAATGATTTAGAGCCCAATGTCGTGCATGTGAACATGATTAGGTCTGAATTTTTATTGCATGACATATAGTGAGGGAGACAAAGACCGAAGCTGTTCGAGGCGGAGGTCGTGGAAGTGGACGTGGTTATGGGCGTGCTCGTGGTGGAGGTGGACGTGGATATGATCGGGAGTCCGTCTTCAACAAGAGTTCATACAACACTGGAGCGCCTGCTGGTCAAGGTGCTCCGGAAGATGGAGAGGCTGTGAAAACCTCTGAAAGGCGTGGCTTTGGTGGACCTCGTGGTCCTTACCGTGGTGATTTCAGTAATGGAGAAGCTGGTGATGAGGAGAGGACTCGCAGGCCCTTTGAACGTCGTAGTGGCACTGGGCGTGGGTAAATATTTATTTTTATAGTTTGTTCTCTTCATCGAAGTCTTTTTTCTACAATGTAGTTGATAGTTTTATCTCTAGCTAGTCTATATTTTTTTCTCTCAAATAGTTATCTACACTCTTATTTCCCCTGTTCTGATGTGTAGAAATGAATTTAAGCGTGAAGGGTCTGGCCGCGGTAACTGGGGATCTCCAACTGATGAACTTTCTCAGTGAGTGCATAAGTTAAAAACCATCTATTGTATTGGAAAATAATGACCATTCTTTATATTCTTTTAGAACACTTTCTTTTGGGTTGAAAGGGTTGCCAGCTGTGATTTGTTCTCTTGTGTGCTCGCCTGGGTGCCCAATTGAACAGAGGCCTTAGGTGTCAAATCAATTGATCAACTATAGATAATAAATTTAAGAGAAAAAGAGACAGAAAGTTAGAAACTATAAATCCTAAGATATGTGCTAGTCTGCTGGGGAAAAAATTGGATAGGGGGGACTGCCGCTTGGTTGGGTCTTATAAGTGTATAATGCATAGTATGCTTGTGTTTTGAGTTCAAGTTCTTTTATTTTGGACATGATGGTGGTACAGGATCTTGGTGTATTGTGCTCCTAATGTTACCAGGATTATGCTTGTAATATCTGTTAACTTAATATTTTGCTACTCTAACATGTAGGGTGACCGAGGAAGCTGCTAATGAGAAGAGTCCGGGTGATGTGAAGCCTGTGGGGGAGGAGGTTACAACTGATTTGAACAAGGAAACCCCTGCTAATGAATCTGAAGAAAAAGAACCTGAGGATAAGGTAAATATGTTTCTATCATCAGGTTATTTCTTTAGTTCACCCAATCTATGGCTGCTTTGTTTGGATTTCTACATCGTGTCCTTCCTGGTTTTTTCTTTTTTCTTTTTCCTCCTGTGAAATTTTGTGTTGAAAACCTTTGAAAATGTTTTATTATGTGAGATCTAGGTCATGATGTCCTGTACTGCCACATGTTTAAATTGTTTCTTTCATGCTCTGAAGCTGCTTTTCCCACACATTCGTCAGAAGAAGTTAAATTCTCTGTGATTCTCAGGATTGTAAAACTTAAGAACTTATGGTTTGGGGTGGCGGGATTCTTTTTTCATGATGTCGTTTTATTCATATGAACAGTGTGTTACTTTACTCCTATTACCAGTTTCACATTTGTACTACAGGAGTCGTGGTTCAGTTGTGCTCACTTTACGTATTTAATCAAATTGATGAATTACTGGAAATTGGTCCTAAATATAGGAGATGACTCTTGAGGAGTACGAGAAGATCTTGGAGGAGAAGAGAAAAGCACTCCAGGCACTTAAGACTGAGGAAAGAAAGGTTGATGTCAAAGTGTTTGAATCCATGCAACAGCTTTCAAACAAGAAGGGGAATGATGACATTTTTATTAAATTGGTAAGATTCGTGGTGCCTTTCAAAAATTCAGTTACCTTCTAATTTATTGTACCAAATATGTTTATTTACACTAATTTTTCTTTTAGGGATCTGAGAAGGATAAACGCAAAGAAGCTGAGAAGGATGAGAAAGTGAAGAAGGTACTACTGTCCATCATATGAATTCCATATCATCTGCTATACATGAATGTCAGGGTGCCTTTCCATTTTAGGGAACCATGTTTTTGCTTTTGATTTACCAATATTTATGTCTTCTGATGTGAAAATGTGGGTCTTTGCATAATTGTTTTCCATTCTTTTCTATTATCAATGGTCATCCTGCCTATCTCCCATTGCTTATTTATTCATTTGTTGACTTGGTTGGCCTGTTGGCTCTCTGATAATGGCAAAGTTACTTATAACCTGGACTTTCATTAGATTAACATAGGCATCATATTCTGAAACAATGGAAACAACCAACTTGCAAAGTTGCAATAGGAGGCAAGCTGGTTACATCTGTCCTTCATATACCTTTCGACCCCTGCAGAAGTCGTGTGCATTGGGCTTGTTGACTTCTTTAGGGAATAAAAGGAAAAAAGAAGAAAAGAGAATACCTTCAGTCTCCCCAATTCTCATCCTTCAACTTTGTAAACAAAATTTACATTACACCTTGCACCTTCATTAGAAAAAGCTCTCGGACAAATTTTTTAAAAGGGAGAAATCGGCACCATTTGTCATGCCAACATGGAATGCTGTTTCCTTTCTCTCTTGTAGATGCTGCAGGAATTTCAGTTTTTTACAAACACGCATCTTATCATCTTCTTTAATGTCTCATTCGTAACTTAACACTTGCACAAGACTGACCCATGGAAGAAGGTAGATAGAGAAATCATCTTCTTTACTGAACTAGGCTGGTCTTTAATTATGTTTGAAATGTTCATTGGAGTTGAAAATTTTCTCATTTTATAGCTTAATGATTTCATGTTGGAGTCATGTAATTTAACACTTTCACTTGTCATATCTTACAATACTGAATGATTAAATTTTCTGCTTTCATGTTCTTAGTCTGTGAGCATCAATGAATTCTTGAAGCCAGCTGTAGGAGGGAGGTACCAAGGTCCAGGCGGCAGGGGCCGTGGTCGTGGTTCGAGAGGATTCAGTGCAAGAGATGGGACAAGCAATGTCCGAGCCCCTGCCATTGAAGATCCTGGGCAGTTCCCGACGTTGGGTGGGAAGTGACCCCACTTCCAATCTCCTATGTGTGTTTTTTTTTTCCAATTTTGGTTCTCTTTCTCCGAGGACGGAAGCTACTAGAATAAAGTGGTCTTATGTTAGAAAAGATTTCTTTAGCTTATGGTTTAAAATGTATACTACAGTCGCTTCATGTGTTCATTCATGTGCTTTGATACTACAGATTTGAAATGGAGGAGCATGTGAGGCAACTTATTTATGCGGTACGGTTCGTTCTTGGTTTTGATATCATATTTGGGACTCGTTTCTTTTCTCCTGCTGAAAGGAAATATAACGAGAACACAAAATGTTTTAAGCAAGTGTGACTTGCCATGGATCCAGCATGCTCTGAGTGCAAGTTTTGGCATCTACTTTAGAGCCTGCTGAGTGCTGATGACCCTGCTGCATGCAGGTGTAGGTTTTTTTCTTCATTATTTGTTAGTGTGAATGCCTCAATGGATTCCAATGGTATACTTAGCGTTATACAGAGCTTGTGGTTGAATTGTTTGAGGCGAATCAGTGGAATATTTGTCAGCTGTTACTAGCCGCAAATCTGGAGAGCTCGGACAGTTCATTTCTAGGGAGCTGAAGAATGAGAAACGCGACAGAGATTTGTATGATGGGAAATGGGCCTATGGAGAATGTAGAGGTGGCTGGCCGGCCTGCTACAAGAGAGAACTCGAGCGCCTTCGTCTCGCCGGGCCTGTTGCCACCAAAGGAGAGGTCCTGTCGTATAGTGGCCTTTGTGCCTACCATAACCGGGCTGCGCCAGCCTTTTTTCCCAATGAGTATTATTTGCACCTCACGGTTTATCAAGTGCACTCTAATTTCTCGCGAAGATGTCCAATCTTAACACACACCATTGTCATGTACTGTTAATCTTCATCTTCCCCTTAACCTCCATCTTCACAGTCACAACCATCGTCAATCCCTAACCCTTACCACTTCATCTGTCAACTCCAAACCATACGCATCCACCACCCTCCCCCATCTACCTCCACCAACAACAACAACATCACACCAACAATCCCTTCAAATCTCCCCCATTGTCATCCTCTTGCCACAACCAACAATCCCTTCAGAGTTCATGAAGAGAACAAAAATGGGTTTAGTGGTGAAGGTATGACATGCTGCTGTCATTTGAACCAGAGGGAGTCAGAGATTAAATCGAATGAGAAATGAACAAAACCCATTTGAGGAAAACTCTTGGCTGAGTCCGCATTATCTTTGGTCCGGACACTGCGGGCCAAAAAGCTTGGATGGGCCCGTTTACTACTGTAGTCTATAGGGCCGACCCAGAGCCGGAAAGTGTAAAACTGGCCGCCCTGGACTGCTGCAACGGGTCGGCCCGGCCCTTGACACCTCTTGCAGAATCAATTACCATTGATTAACGTAAACCACAAAACACCGGCCTGCAGCTGGAGGTTCATCGTCTAAAAATTGTTTAGGTAGCATATATTGTGGCGCAAAATTGTGCACCAAAAGGGCACTTACTATGAAATTCTGGTTCTTTTCATCCATATGTCATAGATTCTTCGCAACACCGACGGTTCTGCTGGGTACAGAGAGAGGAGGAGGGAGAGATGGCATGGCAGAGAGTGGCACGTGAGATGCAGATGACCAAAGAGGAATTGGCGATTCTTGTCGTTCTTTGTATGCTTAGGTAAGTAGCGTTCTTGTTCCGATTTCTGGACAGATAGCGTCCGATTGTCGATTGTGTTTGGAGGTCCATTTTTTGACTAAATCAGTTGTAATTCAATGCGAATTGAACATCCAATTTAATTCTTTTGACGCACATTTATCAGCATCGATTTGATGTTTCATTTACTTAATCATTTACAATACATGATCGATTTTGTCATTTGAGGTTCCAGATTAACATGGATTTAGTAACTTACTGTCTTATTAAATTGTGAATGAGTAATCTTACATTAATGATCGTCTGAAACTATATAAATCTGATATGTTGAAAAACATGGCAATGCCAATCCTTCTCAGGAATTTCGAATATGGTGAAGATGATTCTGGCGATGATTGTGGATTTGTTTTAACTGAATGATATTCTTTTTTTTTTGTTTCAGTTGTGATGATCTGCTTAATTGTATTGTGTAAGGAGTAAAAATAAAATGTTGATTGATTAAAATGAAGACTACATATGTGCTTGAGAAGATGAGAAAGATATCCTTCACTGGTGTCGGTTTGCTGTTCTTTCAATGGAAGGAAAAAAAAAACCCGTTCTATGCCGATGTATGGTTTTGCAAGTCAATGACTCATCTGTTGAATAAAAAAGGAATGGACCAGAAAGCCTTCTTTTTGTCTTACTGTGAGCCAGAGCTATGAACTCTTTCAGGCTCTGATTATACCTTAATTTTCCATTTGACAACTCGGTCTGAAAAAAGTAATCAGCATTTCCTGCTTCTTTGTAGTTCCAATTTTCAAATCCTTTACTGAATGTCCCAACTCCCAACTAGTGAGGTGGAAATAAACTCCCCTCTTTTTTTCCCAGGTAATTGTTTCTATTATTGTTATTATTGGCTGGCATCTCACGTTACACTTGATAAGGCAGTTAAATTGATCAATTGAAATCAGGTCGCCACTTCCAACTTTAGAGCCTTATTTTGATGCTTAACTTTTCACCTTTTGACGTTATCCTTGACATGTTGTATCTAACTTATTACTAAGAACATTTGTTGATAATATTGGGAATTCTCATTCTCATATAGCGGCTTCCCACAAGTCTTTGCATAGCTGTCATGGGCAATGGAGAAAAATTTAATTCATTGTGGACTTAAAATAATTATTTCCATATAAAACAAATCAGTAAAATTTTTATTGCATTATCAAAGATTTTCATTAAGATTCATTGTGATTCAATGAACTTTTAGAAAGATTAGGTTTCTAATTCATCAGCTGTAGTTTCAGTGACTATTTTCAAGCAGTAATCTGGAGGATAAATTAACGGTGAAATTTGTCTACCATTACAAACTTTAACCGGTATATGTACTTTACAGTGCTATGAATATATGAAATAATTTGTTAAGTTTATTCTAGTCTGTGTCAACTTCCATTTCTTTGTTACTGCATTTTATCCATTGGAATTTCTCTGAGGTTTCTGATGCTGAAGAAATTGATTTGACTTTCTGGAAAACAAAATAATTAAGATAAATATTTATTAAAGGGCATTAGCATTTGTTTCTTCATTTGTTCTTTTTCACGGGTATCAGATTTGGCGGTCATTAAAGAGAAAAGAATACGAAGACAAGAACAGTGACATTCTTTGCTATCATTTTATTGAATACACGTACCATTAAGAAATATTAACTCAATTTGCTCTTCGTGAATTTTAAATCATATTCAACTCCACCTAGTACTTTCACCTTGTTGCACGTTCTTTTATGGAGTATTCTTTAGGGTGTCAATGAACCTTCCATCTGTGATATCATTGCTTGAAATATAATCAAGAAAGTCTTCAAAACTGAATTCATTGTAGGTCACTGGGTGTTGTTTGTCCACGAGCGCTGGTGCTGGCCCCATTTTCTTGTTCAAAGGTAGGCTGTGAACTTGCTATTGAAAGCCTATTTTTCTCGGGGCTTAGAGTTACACGGTGAACAACACTCTTGTATAGGCCATTGCTCATTACTTCTAATTGATCTTGCAACTGAAAAATCGGTGCACCTTCTGCTACCGGAACTGGTATCCAGTTTTTGTTGCAGTCCAAGATTTGGAGCCCTTGGCAGCTCTGAAGTAAGATGGTCAGTGATCCATAATCAGAGTGCGGTGGCATGCCTAATGTGAGCTCTGGCTGGGGACACGCCGGATGGTAATTGGTGGCCACGACTTGTGAGCCTTCTTCTATTTCATCTTGTAGGTAATTTGCCTCAAGCCCTAGACCTTCTATAACAACCTCCACTAGTTGCTTATATAGCACTTGGCCTGCCTTTGCATAGTTTCCCATTTTCTCCCTATGTAATGTAATGAAAGACCGTTTATACCTTACACTGATGAAAAGGTTGTCAAGTATTGTATGTTATAGGAGTTCTAAAATAATGTGGGATTTACTCACTTGTAACTCGGTGGATTTGCAGGCCAGAGATGGATCCACTTGCAGATAGGCTGTGAGTAATGCTTGATGAAGTCCCTCCAAAATTGAACTTTATCTCTCACTTGATTTAGACTGCTGCCGTACCTGACAGGTTCATGAACGTTGGCTGACAGTAGAAGCATCTTCTCCTTGATGGGCAAGTTAAAGAAGTCCATTGCCACTTCTAGAGCATCGTTCATTACAGAATTTGGGATCCCGTGGTTTATCACCTGAGAACCCGTGAGTTTTTAAGTAAATTGTCACATAAGACAACTGTAGTTATAGCAACAAAACCATGCATGCATGTCGTTATATGGTACGTAAAATACAGGTGGGATTTCCTAAAATTATATGGCATGATCGCCCCCTACACGTGTCGATATGGCACGTTGTGATTGATTATGGAGACCTAAACTTTCTCATTTGACAGAACTTTATTACTGAATAGAATGTGATGTCCCAATTTAAGAGAGCAATAATATAAAATCATGCACATTATAAACATAGAATCGTTTTCACCATGAATATTACCTGAAAGAATCCAAATTCTTTGCAGGCTTTTTGTATCCCATTAATAGCAACAGTCCTGAGGAAAGGCTGGTGCAATGTGGAAAGGTCCACGGTTGGAAGGTCTGCAGAGTGGTTGAGGCTTGGGTCTGGACGCTGCAGTGAAGGAAGAACGAAACGCTGAGGCACATAAGACAACCCCGACTCGTTCAGTGTCTTCACACTGGTAGATGAACACTCTCCCTGCTTTTCCATTTTTGCCTGATTGTTTTGCTCAATGTGTAGATCTCTGGCCTATTTATAACCTTTAACGTTTGCGATGTAGTTCTAAAAGGAAAAACATTAGTATACCACCTCATACATTTCATCATTATGGAATTAAATCTGCACCCAGTTGCAATGGATGAAATAGGTTTCTATCTTCAATCCAAACTGGCTTTTGTTCATAAATGTGCTTTGAAAAAGTGAATCATAAACACTACATGAAATGAGCATAACATGGTCTTCATTCAAGTCTCAGAAGGCATGAAATCCTGGAATCAAATTTCAGGAGAAGTTGGACACCACATCCCTCTGAAGGTGGAACTTGGATGGGTACAAGAAACAGCATGCAGGGATTTTGATGGGTGATTTACACGCTCCCTCAAATGGTGTGGGAACATGCTTTACTCTGTTTTTTAGTCTTATTTTTTTGCCCTTGTATCAAACTCTTTATAACCTTTAACGTTTGCTAATTGCCACTTGCCAATGAAGAAAACAAGCAAACAAAACCCTCTGATGTGAGCAGCTATTTGCTACCTGCAACTTGCAACTTGCTGGGCATGTTATATCATGGCGGTTAGCACTGAACTTGTGTGCTGGTTTTGTTGATTTGAATCTGGATACCAGAGTGTGTAACTGTTCTATTACATTGATTTCATCATTTTAGTTATAGGTTTTCATATATTGAGTCCGTTTACATACGTGGTTTCTTCTTTTCTTTTCTTTTTCATTAGACAAATTACATTTCCTGGTCTTTGACCTCATTTCACCTTAGAAAAGGAGGAAGAAATAATCAGAAAAGAAAAGAAAAAGTGAGGGCGTCTCATTTCATTTGCATCTAATTTTGCACTTTCTAAGAGTTCATGTATGTTTTCGTTTAAATGTGATGATGTTCTGGTTTTTTTCCCTTGCTTCAAGGTTTAGCACTTTTTACTGGAGTATTACCTACGTGGGCTGGTCTTGGAAGGCTGAGTTCGAGCCCAACTCTCTGGATTTCTGATTTGGGCTGATGACTGTGTGATTGGCCGATGATGACTATTGGGCTCAACTAGAGTGGCAAGTGATTATGATTTTTGTCGGGTTTAGAGTGTGGTATAAAGCCTGGTAAAAATATTTAACTTCATTCTATTTATATTTTATATATATGTGAACCGGAGACCCTCTATGACTCATGAGTACCATCTGAGCTACTTTGGTTCTCGGATTTAGTCCAAATAAATTTAGTTTATAAAAAAATGGAAATGGAAATGACAGCACAAGCAGTTGTTGGGTCAAATCTGAAAAGAACGGGTCGACCCAGTTTCAATCAAACCAAAAACAGATTGTCAAAAGTTGACTTCGCTGACAAATCAGAGGATTATGTGATTATGAAGATTCATATGATAACTTCATTTGCTGGCATGAATTTAACATGATAGTAAAGCCAAACAGACCTTTAACAGACTGATTACAAATGCTATTCTTACAATTTCTGTAACAGAGAAAAATGTGTGTTGTAATAGACTAATATTCTTGTCTTGCACTACTAGGGTAGCTTAATTAATATTATATATATATATATATATATATATATATATATATGTTATTGTTTTTGTGAGTAAAATAACGTACTTGCTTTCAACAACCCTACCAACTCCTTATCAATTATTAGTAACATAACATGACAACCATTATTGATCTGCTGATGAAAATTGACCAAAACAACTGTCCACACTCAACAGAAATCAAAAGAATGAGATCATGCAAACCTAATCTCTCCACGATGAGGTTTTCTATATAAGTATTAGGTGGCAATAATAAAACTAATGTTAGAAAATCAATGATCTATATGGTGCAATCATTGTATTTCTCAACACATTAGTTGACATTAATACAATTGAAATTCGCAATGCAAATTGTCCTCTTTGTGTTGTTTGGTTGATACATTGGACCCGTAAGGCTTTATTCTTTATGAGTCATCTCATAATAGTATTTAGGCTCCAAAAATGCGTTGTTGAAGTGAGAGGATCTAGGTTCTGCTTATAAGCCACTCGACTAGGTTATGTCAAACCGATGTGAAATTATAATCTTGAGATACATATTAGACAATTAAATTGGAGTTTATTATTATTATTTTGGATGTTGTAGACACTAGACCTAAGAAGTTGGTAACATAAATAATTATATTTAGGTATTCAGTATTGAATTTTCCTCCATTTTATACAATATATTAATATTTCTCCAAGTTTCTTTAACAAAATTGCTTCTCTATATAACAAGCTTCAAGTGCTTTGCCATTTCATTGTCATTGTCTTTTGTATCTCTTCTGGTTATATTATTTATACATATATGGCCATGGCTATCACTGCTCTCCTTGTTCTCCTGGTAGCCGCTCCGGCAGTCCAGGCGGTGGACCATATCGTCGGTGACTCCCTCGGCTGGACCCAAGGATTTGATTACTCCACCTGGGCTGCTGCTCAAACATTTACTGTTGGAGACAATTTAGGTAATTTAAATTTTTCATATTTTTGTTAATTTTATCCAACCCAATAATATGTTGTTCAATTAATGTCGGTCCAATTCTAATTTTTATCATAAAGTTCATAAAAAAAAAAAATCTCTAATGTTTTTTTTTCCCCATTAAAAATCAGTGTTCAACTATGATAGCAGCCACCAAGTATCCGAAGTGTCTTCCACAGACTACACCAGTTGCAGTTCAAGCAATTCAATCAAAACCTACAATGATGGAAACACAAAAATTGCTTTAAACAAGGCTGGCTCTTTGTACTTCATATGTCCTGCATTAGGTCATTGTGGTGGAGGCATGAAGGTGTCTGTCAATGTTGTGGCTGCCGCCTCCAGTGACACCCCCTCCCCCGGTAGCTCCACACCCACCACCCCCGGGACTACTACTCCTTCAACCACGCCCGGAACCACCACATCCTCGCCGTCGACACCATCTACAGTACCGGCCCATAGTGGAGCTATTGGTGTATTTGGGCACATGAATGTTTGGTTGATGGGTGTGTTAGGGACCATAGTTGTTGCATTCATGGTCTAGGAAAGAGGCAGTGCTGTATTTGTTGTATTGTTAATTTGTTTCTTTCATTGGATACTTGTGTGAATTTTATTAAGATATGTGCAAATTTGTTACCCTTTTTACCCCTTTACAATTTATTTTTTTTAAATACAACCCGAGAATTATGTTTGCGATTGGAATCAAACCTTGGACACTCAAATGTCTAACCCAACCGATTATCAACTAAGTTAACTCTCGTTGGTTACCCCTTTACAATTTATGAATAAAATATTCTTTTATGAAAATTTTGTGTATGGAAACTATCTCCTTCTGTCTTACCATGAGAACATGAATTAGCTATATTAACGAGTGTATTTTTTGAATGTTCAAATGAAGAATTGTCGTGAACGTTAGTAGACGAACCTTTGCATGTGAGAACTGTCGTGTGTATATATATTGGTAGGTCTTGATGATATAAAAGTACTCTTTAACTAAAACTCAGAAGTAAATGCTACATGAAAAATGAGATGAATTACAATTGTATGAGTAAATAACAAAATAAATTATGAAGATGAAACAGAGAGATTAAATTAAGAAAATGTGATCACAAGTCCCTATTGGTAATTCAAGAAAATTTCAGTTGTAGAGATGCATCAGCCCAGCCCAATTTTTATGGGCTTATTTTCCATCCTATTCAGCTGGTCAGGCTTGAAGCCCACTTAATTGGGCCTCAAACGGTTTTACGGCCTATTAAAATTCTGGATTCTTTACATAGCAAGGGCTCCATTTTAAGCCGAACTTGCGCACAGAGAGAGAGAGAGAGAGAGAGAATGGCAGCGGAGGACGATAGCGGAGAGTTCTACCTGAGATACTACGTAGGACACAAGGGGAAGTTCGGGCACGAGTTCTTGGAGTTCGAGTTCAGGCCGGACGGAAAGCTCCGTTATGCCAACAACTCCAACTACAAGAACGATACAATGATCCGCAAGGAGGTTTTCCTCACCCCCGCCGTTATCAAGGAGTGCCGCCGAATTATCTCCGAAAGTGAGGTCAGTGTCTCCCCCGGAATATTTTTGCTAGGTTTTATGGTTTAACAGTTAATTTGATGGTTAATATCACTGAAATACAGATTATGAAGGAAGACGACAACAACTGGCCAGAGCCGGACCGGGTGGGGAGGCAAGAGCTGGAAATTGTGATGGGGAACGAGCATATCTCCTTCACTACTTCTAAGATTGGCTCGCTTGTTGATGTTCAGAGTAGCAAGGATCCTGAGGGCCTTAGAATTTTCTATTATCTTGTTCAGGTCAGCTTTGTACGAACTCTTCATTTTCGTATGTGGTTTCTTGCTTATATATCACCTACGAGTCTCTGTTATTTAGAGAATATATGCTACAATGTCCCATATGTGATGATAGTTGTCTTCTTGATTATATGAAATGGATACTAGTATAGAGTATGTATGACAGGAGAACACTTTTAATGTTCATGGTATGAATTGTAATACAGAATCTTCTTCCGTTTACCCTCAAAAACAAAAGAACTTTTATACCATGAAGTTGATAAGAGGGTACTTAAATTTAATTCCCTTTCGCTTCCTTTGTACCAGTTAATACGAATTTTTAAGAGATTAGGCTAATCCAGTTATTGTTATTGACTAATCAAGGGATACTGGGGGAATATGATTAAACCCCTGGAATTGACTTGGATTACAGTGTGGTTACCGTTTATTCCTTACCTTGTGATCAAATTGGCGTTAACTTAGAACCACGTGCATCTAAAGGGCCTTTTACTAAGATGAACGCAGTTGTATGTAAACCTAGAGCACTAGCATGATGAACCAAGAAGTCTCCAGGCCCTATTGTTAAGAATAGTGAATTACTATTCTCCTTAAGAGCATTTAACCATTGGATAAAGATTATCTGTTTCCTACTTACACGAGCCCTCCTAGGAAAAGCTCGAACGACTTTCAACCAGAGTGTACTTGTACCCCAGAAACTGTTTCCATTAGAACTACTTGTCCTCGACCTTGCCCACTGTAGGAGCTTTGTGCACCGGACTTGTTTGCTTCTTTTTTTTTTACCACCTAGATTTATAGTAAGGTTGTTTTATACATCCATTGTGTTTGGGACCTTTGGGCCTACATCCCTCCATGTTCAAGGAGAGAAGGTTGAATAAGAATTCTACATGATGAGATGATATGCATATCCATGAAATTATATGCAGTCATTTAGACGTGTGTACTTATTATTGAGTTTTTGATGACCTATTCTGATGTGGGTTTGTTCATTTTTTAAGTGTAAATCAACTAAACAAGAAAGATGGTTATTGCTTATAAAAACTAAAATGCATATAATCCCTGAACACTTGCAAAATTGAGGGTGTTGTGTTCTGAATAGTTGTGGGACAAACTAATCGCATCCAAAAAGCTGCATGCAATGGTGATTTCTACATTTCTGATTCATTTTCATTGATTGAGACTAAAACCTGCATTCAATAAAAGAAAGAATGTTTATATTGGTTGGCGTTATCTTTGTTTAGATAGGATATTTATCTTGATGCGAAAAGTTCTGTGCCATCTGGATGAAGGTGGTCTGTGTTTCTTTCTCATTCTTCTTGTTGTTTCGCTCATACATTTTAAATCCTTCGAAACGGATTCTTCTTTTGCTTGGTTTTTCTGTTAGTTGACTTTTGCAATGGCCTTTTGGTAGTGTTTCAAGGTTTCCATTATCATACCACTTCTCTTCACACATCCTTACACAGATATTTATTGGCATTCCATGTGATTGCAGGATTTGAAGTGCTTTGTTTTTTCGCTTATCTCCCTTCACTTCAAGATCAAGCCTATCTAAAGAGGAAACCATATCCTGCTCCATCATGTGCTAAACCTGCTGGGTTCCTTTCATTCCCGTAATTTTATATGTAGATTTTGCCATTTGAGAGTTACCTTTATTAGACAAGCAATCTTGCTGGTGTATGAATGTGATTATTTGTATTTGAAAACATTTGATCGGTGCTAGAGCTAATTTTACAATTTTTGCTGACTGCTTACTGGTTTGGAGCATGGAAACTGCTAACTGATCTTGAGAGTGAATTTACAAGGGCAGTGGATCAGGCCGCCTTCTCTTAACCTCCGATTTCCATTGCACCTCTTTGAGCTTTCCATCCATCTCATAATCCCTTTTCATAACAAGGTTGATCCCTCATCTGAGTACCACCCAACTCCAATGCAAAGGATGCCATCCTTGTTGACATCAACATAAGCAGTGACACCACCCAGCAGCCTAAGGACGGTTGCATCCTGCATGTCTAGCATCTCTTCCTCGCCAAAGTGGACTGGGTTCTCAGGCAAACTCCTTTTCGTCAAGTTTCCTGTGCGAATGTATCATATGGTGGCCATTGCTTTCCTGTGACAGCATCTCGTCACCAAATATTGGTGTAGCGCTCAGCCGCTCACCTCAGATACCTTCCAGGAACCGGTAAGCTCAGATGGATGGGTTCGTTTCCGCTGAGAATGGTTTCACATCAAACTCCAGATCACTGTTTTTGTTCGCGAAATTAGTGATAAGATAGAAGCAAATTAGGTGCAAAGATGTCATTCGATTCGGTTCAATAACGAGGAGATGTATGCTGGAGAAGATGCAGAAATGGAGGATTTAGAGTCTGCAGAGGGAAACCCTAGCTGAGGCAAGGACAAGCAGAGATGGAAACATGGCGATTGCATTTCCGGAAAGAGAGATCGCAATGGGAAGAGACATGAAGGATAGCTTTGTTTAGGGCCCCGAGTAGTCGGCAGTTTTCCTTGGGCTGAATGAGAGGCCCACCACTGAGGGCCTTTTTTAAAACTTGCTATTGGCTGGGCTTTTGACGAATAGCCATTCAGCCTGATCGCCTTTTTTTTTAATCTCAAATGTGAAAATGAAATAGCGAAAGATAAGCTCAATAATTAATATAATTTTTTTTTTATAATCAAGAATAATAACATACAAATTCAGATCATCATATCTATGCGTACAAAAATTTTCACTAACAAGATAAATTAAGTCAAAGCCAAACGTATGGCTACAAAGATAATGCTACCGATGAAAATCAAATTTAAGATCTATCTAATCCATACCCCGATAAATTCACCAACTATATTATCACCAAAATCATGATTTCTTACTTTTTTTTTCCCACTAAAAAAAGGATTGCCATTGTTTTAGTTGGAGGGTAAAAAAATAAAGTCAATGAGATTTCAAATGATTATATGAGATAATGGATCGGTGGGTGACATGGATGTCACTTGTCATCTTACCTTCTATCTTCTTCCTTTCTCATAATCACTAATTTCCAGTCCACCCAACTCAACTATAATTGGTGGAACAAAATCTAGATTAAAAATTTATTTGTTATCACTGTACATCCCATATTGTGGTTGGAGGGGCTGCACCAAGGGAAAGGTAGATGTTGATACGTGTGGTTAATTATACCGTTCGTACACCCAAGCGACTAGTTAGAGTGATAATAATGATGTGTATCACTCTGGTGGTCATGGTTCAAATCTCCCTTTCCCCGATTAAAAAAAAATTACATTGTTCATGAAGATAAGATTTACAACTGATATGGAACATGTATTAGGCATCTTATTTCGCATTCATGGTTCTATATACCCACACATTGGATTCTACTACCTATTAAAAAAAGGGGAAAAAAAAAAAAAAGAACTCTTTGAACTGATCCACATCTAAATTTGATTAAATATAATGTTTTCATTATATTATTATGTTTTTTGGTAATATAGTTGTAACTGAAATATTTGTATTATTATTTGTTAATATTTAAAAATAATTATAATAATATAAATAATGTCCAATTCCTATAAGCAAGAGCTTTTGTGCCAAGCATCTTGGATTAATAAAACAGATAATTAAAGTAGGATCCAGATGCTTTACCAAACTTTTTTAATTTAATCATGGTGAGGGATCCGATTCCTTTAAATTAATAATTTCTCCATATAATTATACTACCTAGCTTGAAGCAGAGAACATATATATATATATATATATATATAATTAAAAGAAAAATATATATTATTATAATAATTATTTTGCAACATATTACATCAGTTTTTATTCTTTTCAGGTTAGGGAATCTTGGGTAGGTCACTTGACCTTCTCTTTTTTTTTAAAAAAAAAAAAGTTGAGATAGCGTAACGTGTACGGGGCACAGATGCACAATCCAATGTAAATCCTACCACCACTTTATTTATTTATTTATTTACTAATGACCATAAGCTTCCATCAAATTTTATTATGACCATAATCAAATTGATAAATAAAAAACAGTGGTTTTAATTTATCATACTGATGAAACTCATACATTTTATACATTTATCTGTAAAGCGTGGGAAAATTTGGATTGGGTTGAGCCCATGTTACATGGGTCTAAATATGGGTTTATATGTCATGGAAGAAAACTCATCTTACTCAAAAGCTTAAGCTATTGGGTTGAACGTTTTCGTACCTTATACAAGTTCTTTCTATTTTTCTAATGTGAGATTTTGTGTGGGTTTCAATACTCTCCCTCACACACAAGTTATATCGAACTCATATTCAGATGTGCTCGTCTACTTGCCACGTCTTTTGCGTGCTCAGAGATGATGATATACTTGTCACGATTTTTTTTAAACGGGCCTCTTTGAGCCTCAAACACACACCCCGCAACCGGACTCTAATACCATGTTCCGTTCTTTTCAATCATACTCATTGTTTCATGGTCTAGTCACCAGTTACATGCACATACCAACATGTTTTTCTTCTTTTATTTTCATTGGACCGACATGTTTTTATGTCTCCAACCAAGTCTCTCTTTACCCTTCACATATTCATGCTTATTATTTTAAATAAATTCTGTGGATCCTTATTAAGTCATTCTAGCCTTTCAGCTAATAATATCCCAAACATCCTTGTTTTTATTTATTAGGGATGCCAAAACCATAAAAAAATTGAAAACAAAAGTACACAAGTGAGTATATATAAGTGATTGTATATCAACGAGAGGTGACTCGATTGACAATTGATTGGGTTAGACATATGTGTGTCAAAAATTCGATTCCAAACCACAAACATATTTCAAATTTACCAATTTTTACTTAAAAAAATGTAAACTTACTCCATTTTAAAAAGGCTCAAATGTTCACTTGCTTACAAAGTCTCTTCCTCTTTTTGCCTCCACTTTTGGGTAATGCACCTATAAAGGCAAAAGCTACAATCCATGTTATCTTTTATGGTGCAAAAGCCTATGTAGGGTTCTTGATTCCAACGCATGAATGTAAAGAATATGTATCCCATCGTTTCTTGACTTTCACTACACACAAAAATTTATCTTTGTTCTCTCCATCAACACATACATTAGCTCATATGATTTAGATTTATTGATAGGGTACATTATACTAGTTATCGAGAGATGTGGATCGCTACGATATAATTATTTTTATTTTTTTGTCAAGACTAATCAAGTTATAAAACACGACAAACTCATTTTTCTTAGAGATTTTCGTACAATTTTTTAATTACAACTTGATCATCAAAAATAAAAAAATTCGTCGCACTTCAAAAATTTTAGGTTACTAAACTATAACAAGCTCTATTTTTTTTGATACTAAATAGTATTTTATTTATACACAATTTATTTGATGTATAATAATAATAATCACACACACATATATATATATGCTTTTTTTTATATCAAAACATAATTTATTATTGAAATAGAAGGGTTTATAGTCTCATAAACAATTAACGTAGAAATACAACTAGAGAATTTTTCTAGCCAAACTTGTAAATCATCAAAATTTCACATGATTTAAAAAGTAAAGTTATTAAATCATGAAGTGTAAGAAAGTAGGCACTATAACAAAGACCACCAAAAAGCCATATAAAAAAAAAATAATAATAATAAAGAAAGTAGGCCGTGCACCATTAATAAAAGAAGTAGGCCTTTTCGCCTTTTGTGCTTTATTTTTGTGGTTAGGTTTATAAATGCAAGAATCGCATTCATGAAAAAAAGTTGACTGCACCAGGAGGAGGAGGAGGAGCTAGCTTTGATGGGGAAGAAAGAAAGTGACCGGTCTCATGCGTGTGGACCATCCATCACACTCTCTAGTCTCTCTATTTTGGGTTTCGAGTGGGTTTCGAGTGCCGCAAGTACAAATGATGCTATCCCATCATTGCTAAATTGACTCATGCCAAAACACTCCATGTGACCTTTCTTTGCTTCTTTTCATGAAGGGTATTTTTGTCATTCCACATTTGCTATTTAATATAATGTTTTCTTTTACTCCTTTTCATTTAAAAAAATTTGTCTAGAATATATATATATTTAAGGAAATTAGTTCATAATTCAATGGTTAGGAGAGAGCTTTGCCTTTTGAAGGTCATGTTTTCTATCTCTGTCGAGTTCGTACAAAGAATTATCATGTGTTTACCTAACACCATGTGATTTGTGTGACCATAAATTTATCTAATACACCCTCAAAGAAAAGAGGGTGCCGATTATCACGTCATTAAAAAAAATTACATAGAAAAATATAAAATTGCTTCAGGAGAGAAAATGCAACTAAGAAATATTCAAGTAGTCATTGTTTAGTATTTGTAGGCTCCTTTGGAGGATAATTTTGAGAGAAACATTAATGTTGATATTAATTTTGATAATTTAAATGCTGACAATTACGTTATAGTGTTTGAAATGCTGGTATAAAATAATTCATTTGCCGGTTATACCTTTCCCGCTTTAGAACTTTTTTTTCGCCATCCCGATCCGTTACCGAACAAACACAAAAGAAAGATAAATTTTAATTAATAAAAAATTTAAAAATAAGAAGGGGAATAATGGGCGTTAAATAATTAAAACCTCCCATTTCTTTCGTCTGTGTTCATCTCTCTAAAATATCGCCCAAACAAACCGTCCAAGCACCACCCCTGAGAATTATAAAGGGAGGGAGAGAGAGAGGGAGAGAGAGAGAGAGAGGAGAGAGGTGTGTCTGTTACTCCTCCGCGTACTCGGTCGCAGATCTCGAAACCCTAGCTTTTTTCCTCTCCATTATCATTGGAGTTTCTGTCAAGATTCTAGTATTTTGTTTCAAGAAAGCACTGGTTCGCGATTAAACAGCGCTTCATTTCGATCCGTTTTGTTTTACTCTCGACATTCTTATTTCCCCCCCCCCTTTTTTTTTGATTCGAAGGAAGATTGGAATCGTTTGTTATCCGTTCTTCATTTCGTGGAATTTTTAGTACTCGAACTTGTTCTTGCTGGTTTCCGATCCGTTTCCGGTGCTGATTTCGTCCTCATTGAGTCCTGGATTGTTTCGGAGGGAGTTCTGGTGGTTTCGTTACTATTATGTGCCAGATTTTGGGGAGAGAGGTAGGTGTTGTCGTTTCTGAGTGAAAATTTGTGTCCGAGGTGATTTTTTGAGACGATGAGGTGGAGTTAGAGAGGAGTGTGTGCGCGACAGAGAGGTGGCTAGCGAGTGAGAACAGGAGAGTATGGATGATAGAGGAGAGTCATTTGTTGCTGTTAGGAGGATTTCTCAAGGTCTCGAAAGGGGTAACACCTGCCATTCAACTTCTGGTATGCTTTGAATTGTTAATTTTCGCGTTCTCTTAATATTCCCCTCCCTCTCTCTCCTTCACTTTTTAGAAAATATTACTTTCAATTCCTCCTAGAAAGTAGAAACAATCGTTGTTCCTTTTCCCTCTTTGTCAACCACTCTAGTTGTTTTCTTTTTTGGTTTGAAGTTGGATCTGTAGATTGAGATTGAATCATATATGCTGCCTAGGTTTGACTGTTTTAGTGATGCCAAATTTCTGACGCTGACTTGATGTTTGCTGATATACTAAATTGTTGTGGTAGGTGAGCTTGTTTGCAGTTAGTGATTACTGTTGTTAATTTTGTTTTCAGTTCTTTTGATGCAATCTTTTTACAATATATTCTAAAAACTCACACGGTCGTTTCTCTGGGTTATCTTTTCTTTCTATTCATAATATTTTCCGCTGGAATAATATTCCGGTTGATTGCAAATTTGATACTAATATGAATCCTCACCTTTTACCATCTCTCTCTATAATTTATCTAGTATCATTTAATGTTGCAAAGGCTTTTGAAATTGTTAATATAGTGACATATAAGAGAGAATGGTGAGTATATCCAAGCATTTGAGTTCTCTCACTTTTCAATCATCTGCTGCCTCGGGATCATACACTCTCCCTGTTTGGTTCTTGGTTTTGTTAGATTAACTTCTTTTTGCTAATTAATAATGCTTGATGGTATGGTGAATACTCTAATTGTGCGGATCCGAGTTGTATACCCTACAGCTGTTAAGGCCAGACTAGTGTGATGTCAATAATTATTTTCCGTTTGAAGTCAGACTATTATGCATCACTTCTTCATCACCACTTCCACTTATCAATTAGTTATATGATAGCTTCCTATTTGGCCACAATTTCTTTATATATATTTACTTTTTGAAGTTAGCTGTGTCGTACTCCCTAGTTCATTGCTTTTAGCCCTCAAATATGATTTTATGGTCAAATTTTTGTTTTATGTTAGTTTGAAAAAGCATTACTAGATCTTTCATTAATATTAGGGGCTAGGAATATTGAATTGACTTGTATTGAAACCTTCCGAATGTGTCTTCTTGAGAATTAGTGTGAAGCATGCTCTTGGTGCTTCTTTTCTTATTGGCGACAGAATTGAATTCATGACTCTGTGTCGTACAATTTTTTTTTGCACTCCATGTCATCTGGCTTGTGTTTGAAAGACTTGTAAGCTACTTTTCATTAGACAATGTTTATTTTGTTTCAGCTGAGGTTGTGGCAGGATCAGCAGCATGGCTTGGTCGCGGTCTTTCTTGTGTTTGTGTACAAGGGAGAGAGGGTGATGCTCGTCCTTCAT
The DNA here is from genome assembly GCF_013401445.1 of Tripterygium wilfordii. NCBI lineage: Eukaryota > Viridiplantae > Streptophyta > Magnoliopsida > Celastrales > Celastraceae > Tripterygium > Tripterygium wilfordii. Next base: position 2,373,974 of record NC_052248.1, on the reverse strand, counting down.
TTGATTTAACACCAGCCCAGGTAACTATTCTCTTGATATTGTTGATTTGGAGATATATTTTCCCTTCTTCGACATTAATTCTACATTTTTTTTTATCAATTCATCAAACATACTCCGTTGGGTATGGCCTATGGGTCTATACAATGTCGATATGTAAGTATTTGGTGCGTTCAGTGAAAATTTTTTATTAGATGTAAAGAATATACAAGGAAGTGGAAAAAGATGGGGATGAAAGCAATAAAGATGGTACACCGTACATTGATGAGCTAGGATTAGTGGAAAGTGTAAGATTGGACTAAACAAAGACAGATTCCACGTATGGATTTCCAAGTAATTTTCTTATTGAATAATGTATCCAACCTGGAATAGTTGGGAGGAAGGCTTAGATTTGGGTGGTGGCTTACTAATTTTGTTTCTGTGTCCCTCCTGCATTTTATTGGTCTTGCCCACTTCCAATCAAAAGTGAAATTTTCCTACAATTATGGTGGATACGATCATAGGAGAACATGTGATATAGCGGCTAAGTTGCAGGGGTGCAATTTGAAGGTCACAAGTTCAATTCCTTGAAACTGTCTCTCCATATATTTTGTGGGGGTAAGGTTTATCTATCCCCGACCCCGTCCACTGTGGGAGCTTTGTGCATGGGTATTGTTTATCAGTTTATCTATGGTGGATACGGCCATGCTTCCTTGAAAGCAATAGCAGAGAGTTTGCTTGTCTTGAATGTGAGACTGAGACCATCTTAAATCACCTCAGGGTTAAAATTCATTTTTGTTTTTGTTTCACTAATATATTCAGTGCATACAGCATTGCAATTACCAATATAATGTTATTCAGTGATTATGAAATCTATCAAACAACACATAAGCTTCTATGTGCATCACTAGGTACATTCCATTTATTATTTCAATGTTACCACCTTACATTGTATCTTCTGAGGCTGGTATACCCATAATATGTTGTTTTTTGAAGCTATTAATTCTGTATTTTCAAATTACTATTTTCTGTTCGACATTCCCTTTCCTGATGTGTGATTTTGTATAAGTAATGCCAGTTATGTTGAAAATCAATTTGTTTGATTCTGTCAGGAGGAATGTTTACAGAGGCTGCAGAGCCGTATAGATGTTGCCTACGATAGTTCAATCCCTGACCACCAGGTACTGGCCTTGTTGCAGGGTCCATTGAATATTTGAATTTGATATGATAAGAGTTATGACGCAAAGCTAACTATTATCTTTTTGAAGCCAATAAAAAGACTAATGCCTATGCTCTTGAATTTTCTTGTACCTGGGCCCTTGATTCGTGGAGTGCATGTACCTCATTTATCCATATGCTTGTGAATGTGTGTTCCCATGCATGTTTGTATATAGATCTGGTACTTATGAAGTACAAAGCTCCATTTTCTCATTGTTACCTCTTCGCTATAGGAAGCTTTGAAGGCATTATGGAATGCTGCCTTTCCTGAAGAACAACTTCGTGGTTTAATATCTGAGCAGTGGAAGGAAATGGGGTGGCAGGGAAAGGATCCATCAACAGATTTTAGGTAGATCTGTAATTCATTTTCAATCCTCTTATTGCCTGCTGTAACTTTCTTTTTACTTTCTATACTATTCTAATTTTTGCCATCCAAATTTATCTGGCAGGGGTGGAGGTTTTATATCACTAGAAAATTTGTTATATTTTGCTAGAAATTTTCCGGTATGTCTCTTTACGTCAATGATTAATTTGAAGGCTTGCATACATTTCTTATATGTGATGAGTGACTTTCTAATATCCTTTCTGGTCAAATTAGGAATAATCCTTCTTATGTATATGTTTCAATGAGCATTTGAAACCTAAAGATTCAATAGTTGAGAAAGAAAAAGGAGATGAATAAAAAAGGACAAATGGAAGAGGACGAGGAATAAAGCTTCTGGTCCCATTTTTGTGTAATCAATATGCTTGTGTGCATCACCTTTTTATCTCTTGAAAAAAAACACTGAGATAATCATTGACTTGAATGACTTTTTATTCAGACATATATGTTCATACCCTCATTGCCTTTTACAAAATTGTATCTTGAAGCCTAGTGCTGTCGCCTAAATGGTTAGTTGATTACATTGTGTTTTAGTTGCGACACTGTAGATTATACCATACTAAGCTTCTGGTAATTTGGTGCCTTAGCTTTTATTGGAAAGTTCAGTTTGCCTTCAGCCCATATAGGTATTGTATTGACTAAGTGATGATGCTTTGCACACTTGGCAAAGTTATGCTTTTCCTATGTGTGGTGCTTTTCTTGCAGTTCATTAAGTTGTAGTGACTCTTTTTACCCCTGAGAATTATTTTTTTCCCAGTTATATTATGTTTATGTTCTTCTTGTTTTTCTGATGGTTATGTGATATTTATTGCAGAAATCTTTCCAGGATCTTCTTCGAAAGCAAGAAGGTGATCGGTCAGTGTGGGAATACCCATTTGCTGTAGCTGGCGTGAATATTACATTTATGCTGATTCAGATGCTTGATCTTGAAGCAGGTATGTAACGTTATTGTAGCCTCATCTTTAGCTGGTTTTGAACATATAATTCCCGTGTTTAGATAATGTTTGTTTGTTTGTGTTGTTTTTTTTTTTCATTCCATCTTTTTGCATTATGATGTGATTTTCCTTGACATATTGTTTTGCAAGGTTTTTCCGGAAATGTTCTTTTTAGTTGACATCATAGTTTTTTCATTTAAATGCAGTGTAATCATAATTCAAAATGAAGATAGGAAAAAAGGAAAAAAGTAAGATATATAGAAAACTATATGTTGCATCCAAAAGCATGGTATTCTTCATGCCTATCATTTTTATTGAATGACTAATTGTCCAGAAAATTGAGAAGGTGGTTTAGCATTGGTACAAGAAACGTAAATCAGCTACTCCAAAGCCAAGACTTATGTTATGTGCCTTTGAAAATGAAAATTTTAGAAAGATGAATGCCTTTTGAAAAGGCAGACTTCAAGGGCTGTTTTCTTCTTCTTTTTATAGTCTTCTGCCAGTGTAATTCCATCTGTTTTTTTTTGTTGTTTTTTTTTTTTTGTGAGTTACAAGATAGTGTGTAGGTTATGCTTCTATATGTTTACAGTTTGCCTTCACTCTGCAGTAAAGCCACGAACAATGGTGGGGGCAACTTTCTTGAAGTTTCTTTCAGGTATGTCACTCTGGTCTTGGCTATTGCATTTTTTCAATTGGTGTTCATGGAATTCTTTGTCAAATCATATAGGAGGAAGCTCTTTGCTCCTTTGCAAAGTATTATTTTGTGATGACGTGTTAAATTCCAAGGGTTCCACTTGAAAGATGAGCTATGATGACCTTAGTTGACAGATCTTCTTGACTATTTTTTAGCACCTTTATGAACTGTCCAAGCAATACTCTTCCTAATTTGTGATACTTTTCTATTGTCCAACAGAAAATGAATCAGCATTTGATCTTCTCTATTGTATTACTTTCAAGCTGATGGATCATCAATGGCTTTCCATGCGTGCATCATACATGGATTTCAATGTATGTATACTCCTTCGAAGAAGCTTGTTATAGATTTGGAATATAGCTTTGTGTACCAAAGTTGGGTTGTCCTTATGTCCATACATGACATGCACTTTGATTAATGCATCAGACCAAAGTTTTCAAATTGACATAGAGCGGTATCTTCCTGGTTCCTGCTTACCACCAGTAGGAGAAGAAATCTAAATATTGTTTTTCATTTAAAATGTTTCAATTTCCAATGTTGGAGACTGTTGTGCAGCATAAGCCCATGGTAAAGTAATTTTTCTTAGGTCAGTCTTAAATTTTAGGCATTTTTTTAATTAACTATTGATGTAAAACCCATGGCAAAATAATTTATCCGAAAATAAGCATTTTGCACAAGGTTTTCCATGATTTTTATTTATTATTGCTGAAAGGAATTTTAAATAATCTGGAAGATTCTGGCATCTTTAATCCACCTAATTGAGATAGCTGGCTTTAAATTCCAGGCGGTTATGAAATCCACACGCCGACAGTTGGAGAGGGAGCTTTTGTGTGAAGATATGTCACGGTTGGAGGACTTGCCCTCATACGGCCTTCTTGCGCGATAAAATTAATGCAGCTTTTGGAGTTTTGACAGAATGGCTGCTGCTGGTAGCTATACATGCTATCACTTTGCGCATTGCTTTACCTGGGATTTGCCACTTTTCTCCATCTTTTTTACTTTTTACAAGGTGTTCTTTAACAATGAGATGGTGCTCATCATAACTTTGCTAATTTCCACTTTGAGTTCTCGGGAAAAAAATAAGTTTTCTTTAGTATCCTTCGTATCGGAGAAAGGTAGTTTTTGATGAAGTTTGTGAGGTTCAGAAGATTATTTTGTGTTTGCATCCTGGTTATCAGAACACTTTGTGAATTTTTTTGTCGTTAGGATGGAAGGTGATATCTGTGTCTCAACATGGTGAAATTGATTTCGGTTGGCATTTCGAGGGGACTGATAAATGTAATTTGAGTGTGTATTGTCTGAGTGAGTTGTCTGATGAGATTATGTGATCTATCATGATAGAAACCAAACAGTGCGGAAAAGTTCACAATCCTATGTGGCTGTCTCAAGTACTTTCTTATGGATATGGATTACTGCCATTGCTTGGCTTACTGTAATTCACTTTTAATTGTTTGGTCTAATTTTATGGAAGATACTGCCTTTTTTTTTTTGGGTTTAATGTGAACGTGTTGACCGCAAAAAGTGTTGGGAGGTTCTGATGAGTATCCCACATCGAAAAAATAGGGCTACCAACTCTAGTTTATAAGGATCTAAGGCACTCACCTGGTAAGTCGGTTTTTTGGGTTGTAGTTCTACCTTGGGTCTTATGGGCCGGTGTGGGTTTTCATCATTGGTGCTTTCATTGAGAGTCACGTTTGCGGATAGGGCTTCCGTTCGGGAAAAGGCTGCCTTCTGAAGGGCGAGCGGAGTTGCCAGACGAGGGTAGCCGTCGTGGACGTCGGCTGTCCAACGGGGTGGTTTGATGAGTATCCCACATCGAAAAAATAAGGCTACCAACTCTAATTTATAAGGATCTAAGGCATCCTCACTTGATAAGTCGGTTTTCTGGGTTGTAGTTCTACCTCGGACCTTATGGGTCGGTGTGGGTTTTCATCAGGTTCTCTTAACTCCATATTTAGGACGTTAAGAACCCTTTTATTCAGGCCACACATTTTATTTAGACATTCATATTTCAAATTTTTTTACTTCGTGAAAGCTAAATTGCATTCTAAGAATGACAATATTAGATAGCCTTTTCAATTACCTGAATGGGCCGCGGCCATTTTCTGTCGTGAGTACAAGCCGAAGGTAAGCCCTACATAGAAATGGCATTTATGAAGGGAAAAAAGAGTTCTACCACATTCGACCTAAAAACAAGCCAAATTAGCTTTAGACGTAATCTATTGAACGAGTCAGTAGGACAAGATCAAGTTCTGCAGACCACATCCAGTTACAACTTGGAATTACCAAAGAACAATGAACTAATGAAAGTCAAGACGGCCAATGCACAGTATAAACAAAGCTTACCTCGATCAAATGTGAGACTTGTGCCACCGTTGTCTAACGGTCATGTTTATTGACTTTACCCTAATTTCAAAGTTACCCAATCCGAATAACAACAATTGATATAATAGGCAAGCCATGCTGTCACAGCACTTACTTTCAAATTCAAAACTTCAAAAATAAGTCTTAACATCCGAAACACGAGATTAAACATAAATAGAATAGGCAGCAACTGTCGCTTCAACCCATGATGAGTTTACTCATAGATCCATGGGTTAAGGCTGCTTCTCCAGCTGACAGGGCCGTCAGGGAACCACAATGCAATTTCCTTCCTTGCACTCTCAACTGCATCACTTCCATGAATGACATTCCTGAAGGGTACAAGAACACATTAGATACTCTGAATTTCAGTAAAGGAGGTAATGCAAAAGGGGGAAAGCAACTCAATGGCGAGACAAACATGAACAATGTCAACAACTATAGCATATCAGTTTTCATTTGAACTTCTTTTTCACATCAAACTTCATGGAACAATAGATTGAAAGTACAGCTTAGGCGTCAAGAGATTGATCAGTGATCAGTGATCACTAATACAATGGGACAACCATTTTTTAATTTTAGAAAAGAAAAATCTAAAAACAAATGATTGGTTAGGTGTCTTCTATATTATCAATTTCAAAATCATGTAGACAACATTTTTATTTCCAAACGGAATTTTGGATTTATTGCCATTGACAATGGTTCCAGCACTGTTTTCGACAAACGATTTTAGAATACTCTTCCAAACAGGCCCTAAAAGTTTTGGGGTCCTGAATTTATGTTTTGTGGCTGCAGATACTACGTGGTCATGATACCACACCATCTTCACATTATAAACTCATGGACATAGATCTGTTTACTTAAATATCCAAACAATTAATACTTAACCATCATGACGGGAAAATGTTTTATATTGGCAGAGGAAAAGATCATAAACTGATTACTCAATAATACTTAAAAGTTATGTCCACAATATCGAGACATATTTTTGGACATAAAATGAGTATCTATGAATTTATTGATGCCATCATCGCCACATTATTTCGGAAAAATTATAAAGGATATAACAGTAGTATCAAGGGCAGACATGAGTTAATTTACCTGCCAATCTCAATTGCAAAGTCTCCACGGATTGTTCCTGGGGCTGATTCTGCTGGATTTGTGGCTCCAATTATTTTGCGGCCAGTTGTAACAACATTCTTACCCTGCCAGACCATAGCAACAACAGGTCCTGAGATGATATATTCAACAAGCCCATTGAAAAAGGGCTTTGCAGAAAGATCCTCATAGTGCTTCTCGGCAAAAGGACGATCCACAGTAATAAACTTCAAACCTGAATGGAGACAGCCAATTCCAACCAAAGCCGAAGGTCATAAACAAATTCAGAAGGTTGATTAATTTATGTTAAAAAAAATGTAATGATAGTAGTTATCATAAACAAAGCCATGTAAAACTATCAGCTATATTTATTTAAGTTACCTGTATATACATTCCCGTTAGTTGTGTTTTAAAATTAATACTAGATACTAAAGAAATCTTGGTACCAAGAGAGAACGAATGCTCAAAAAATGCAAAAATTACCTGCCAAAGTGAAACCCTTCTTCTCAAATCTGCTAATGATTTCACCAACCTGGAGAACTTATGTTGATAAGAACACATGGATTTCCCCTCATAATCAAACACTTGAACATGAGTTATTGAACTTGAAACTAAATAATAATTAATCATGATCCTACATATTAACAGGCTTTCACGAACTTCTTACCAAAGAAAAAAGGCTTTCACAAACATATGGACCAAGCTCAATCCAAAATCAGCAAAATAATCACAACGAAAATTAAAATTAACCATAGACATGTGAGTTATTGTCTGATATCACATAATCACACGCTTTAATTAAACTTGAAAAAGCAAATAACCACAAATCCAAATCAGATTCGACATATACAACACTTTTCTTGGATAGAAATCCAGCTCATATTTAACACAAATGACCATTCTCATTTTACATGCAAAGCCAATATAGCCTAACAAATGCAATAGATAACGCATCCTGTAATTCATAGGCAATACCGATTAAACACAGAAACACGAGATTTCTCTTCCTAAACTCAAAACTAGATCAGGTATAACAAAAAAGAACCAGACATCGTTTTTCACGCAAATTATTCCTCAAAGCCAATAGCGAAGATCGTGAAACGTACCAGGCCTCTCTGGACGCCATCAGGCTTGATCATGATGAAAGTCTGCTCCATCTTTGCTCAACGCTCGGGTGGATCCTCCGGTCGCGGTGTGTAGAGAGTAGAGACTACTGAGGGGGGAGTGAGCGTGTAAAGATGGGTTCTATATATATATGGGCAATTGGAGACGGAAACCCTAACGCTACCTCTGATTGCCAAAAGGCTCGAAAGAATATTCGCTCAAGATTTTTTTTGTTTCCTTTAATTTTAATTTTTGGTGTTAAATATGAACGAAACCAAAAGACTGGATGAGTTGTTTGTCTCATTTTTAAACAATAGGTGATGATATTGTGATAAAAAATCTTTGGATGTTAAAATTATACAACATCTATCTTTTGATGATATAAAGTATAATTAACCCTTTAGTAAAATGTTCTTTTGTAATATGCCACGCATGGAAATGAGGTTATTGATATCGCGGACACAAATGTTTTACCTAGCAAAAAGCATCAATAATTAATTCATAAATTTCAAATAACATCATTAATTTATAACCATCGGTTGAAGCTATGGCCCCGTTTGGTAGAGGTTTTTTAGTAGCATTTATACTACTTTGTAGTATAAATGCTACTTTCAACCAAACAAGTTTTTCTTGACACATAATCCGAGATCATTTTATGCAACATTTTCTACTAGTTTTGAGATGTTACTTTTTGGAACAATTTTACTAGCATTTCAGTAGTAAGAGTCGATATTGTCCCCATACTTTTACTTTATTCCGATTATACCCTCACTACTCTACACTGTTATGTCACCGAAAAATCAATTAATAAATTAATTAATTTTTATTAAATAATTAACTAATTAATTAATAAATAAATAAATTAACTGTTATTAAAACTTTAACTAATTAATTAATTTATAATTTATTATTATCTTTAATTAATTTATAATTTATCATTATCTTTAATTAATTTAAATTCATTATATTAATTTTATGAATTAATTTGTATGTTTGGATACAGGGTATACAACTAAAATGTATGCTACCCCTGTACGTAATTTATTGAATATGTTACACAATACAAATGTTAACAGTAAAAATTCAACCAAACACCAAACCAGCATTCGAGCAACATATCTGCTACTAAAATTGTCCAGCATTTCTACTATCACAATTTCTACTAACATATATGCTACTTTATAAATGCTCTACTAAACTAGCCCTATTTGTCATGGTTTACAGCCGTTAGATGTGGATTCAAGACTCCCAAGAGTTCCTTACTATTTCATATGTGGTGACTCTCTTATATTAAACACTACATGTATACGTCACATGTATTTGTTCTATGAATTTTGACGACGGACTTCCCTTGTGTTTGGAGGACTAAAAGCTAAGGCATCGCTTGGATTTTAAAATAAAGAGCATAATAGAGTTAATGGAGGGAGAGTTAAGTGAGGGGATTACCTTGACTCACTCTTACTTGGATAAGAGGTAGAGTTAGAGTTAAGTTTGAAATGAATGAAAAAAAATTATGCATGATTTTGAAAATTATAAACAAAATTCTCTCACCTCACAAACCCCTCCAAATTGAAGGGTTACAAATGTAGAGTTGAAGAGTTAAGTGAGGGGGAAAATTCCCCCACTTAACTCTCCCTCTTATAATCCAAGCAAGGTGGATCGACAGAACAATTCAAAAGATAAAGAAGTATCGTTAGTTCTTCATACTCGTTTGAAGTACCATTTGCTCAAATAGGAATCCCCTTCGTTACAGTTACATGATTTCTTCTTCATATAGATAGATATAAGATCCATGGTACAATTACTTAGAAGTATGTTTTGTGCAATATCCCTTCCTATCTGATAGAAAAGGATCCCATGATCCTGAACCGATCTTACATGGGATCGCAAATCCCAAATTTACCTATGAAGAGCAGATCTAATTATATTAGTGTCTATAGTTACTTCACCCTCCTCAACTAACTCTCTAAAACATCAATCCAAACAAGCCCTAAAAGTTTTTTTTTTCCTTTCTGCAGGACATTTATTTGGAAGCCTAGATTTGAAAGTGTGAACAGAATCAAGAATCTCAACAGCTCTCTTAAACAATTCGGAAATCATGGGGAACACTAATTTCTGTAATTTGCGCACTCAAGATCTCTCATACAATTTAAAAAAAATGAAAAGAAAAGCTTGATCTGATTCTGATGAAAAGGGACTCTCTCCAAGTTAGTGTTTACCCTCGTCATATTCACAGATGACTCAAAACTCATACGATATATATTGAAAGCATATGGAGATAAAAAAGAAAAGAAAGATTCTTGAAAAATTCATACCATATTCAAAAAGATGCTTATCAAAAAAGAAAAGAAAAGAAAGATTCTTGAAAAAAGAAGCAACCCTCAACCAATCTTCTCCAAAACCAACTGGTAAGACAACGACCCAAATGAATATCATCTTTTTCGAAGGAAATTTTAAAAAAAATAATTATTTTGACCTAGTTTGGTTAGCAGGTTTTAAATAGTAGAAAACAACGTCTCAACTCGCACGCACAAGGTGAAAATTATTGTGTAGAATCCATTATCAATATGCAGATCAACAATGCTCATTACAGTAAGGTATGCCTCTAAATAATAATTAACTACAACTTAGTTTCTAAAATAAAAAATTAAGTCCAATATAACTGCTAGTTGTATTCCAAAAAGATCAAGAATGACTTCCAACCATCAAATAAAAGTGTCAGTTGTAACTTTACAGAATCCACATACTACTTGCAACGATGGAAACAAAGTCTACAATCATACTTCGCAATAAGCGAATGTTTTGGTGATCCAATTTTCATTGAATCAAAGGGCACATCACATATTCATTTTTCAAGTTTAGCTAAGCAACTAACCTTTCTCTAGTCGGTAGGACATTCGTCGCAAGCCTCCAAAGTAACTAACGTCTTGAATATGGTATGAATTTTCAAGCTTCGCAGTTTTTGCAAATCATATTTATGAAAGTGGTCCTTATTAACAGTCCCAAACAAAGAATCGAATCTTCCATATGCGCTGTGAAATTCTCTACGAAAATAAGAACTCGAATATTAATATCCAATAATTGAGAATGAATGAATATAAGAATTGGAATATAAATTATAGAAAGAGAATTAACTTATCTTGCGAGAAAATCAAAATCCCAATACGTAATCCATACGAAAATAATACATTCCAACAACCAAGAAATTGTAAATACGAATTCCAAGAAAATCCAGCTCAAAGCGATGCGTTTAGCACTTTCCTACCAATTTTTATAAATCAAAACTGACCTGGAACTCCCAAGAGGTCTTGATTCAGTAGTCACGGACCAGCAAGCTGCAATTCAAAAGTAAGAAATAACAAATTATTTCCTTTTTTCCAACATAATTCAATATTTTGTTTACCAGTAAGCAGACGGTTATATTGACAAAAACAGCCTAAAATCCAAAGCTCCAAAGTAATCCAAATTTTTTAAAAAAATTCTCCTAAACCCAATCTTTCCATTACGATGAATGCATACCATTGATGACTTACCCAGCGGCCAAAGACTATACACTCTTTGAATACAAACCAACCTTCTCACTGTTCAGCCATCAAAGTAACCCAGTGAACTCCGAACATTTTCAGTGATCATTATGATGAGTCACATTTCCTTTGCTCTCAGGTATAGATAAAAATCCTCTCTCAATTATCATTGAGTTTCATTAGAGGGTAGTGCCTTGTGAGCTCTTTGGCTTTCCTCCTCAGATTCTCAGTCTCCCAATGCCTAAGATGGCTTGGCTACCGTGGGAGTTCTTGGTGATTACAATCTCTAATTACTGATGGATTTCTAGCAATACCAATTGTCAGTTCTATCTGCAAGCTATCAATCTAGAGGACTACTTGGGGTCAATCACTGAGAATATTAGGCAGTTTTTGCACACAAAAACTCCTTTCAGCAGAACATAGATTGTAGATGGAAATACAAATCATGTCTCAAGAGGAACATAACATAAAATGTGGCCTGGAAGACAATGGGTGCAAAGCAATAACCCAAACGTAAGAACTGGCTTCAAATGAAATGATAGTAAAAGGAAACATGATACAATTTCTTAATCTTTCTAAAACTCAAAAGATCTGGATATGGACTTCATGTTTTTTTCCCAAATTAGTTTTAGTGAAGCACTCGAGAGAAACTCAGTATCAGTTGAAGAGGGCTAAAGCTTCGTGTAGACAAAAGAGGAATTCTAACCTCATACAAATGAGCTAACCGAAGGAGAACTTTTCCATCCCCAAGTTCCTGCAATGTTCAGTTGAAGATCAAATCTCAATTAAGAACAAATGAAAACGATGATAAAAATGTGTCTATATGTGAAGGCATGTGCTTAATACTCTATCTTATTTGGAAACTGTGGAAAGCTAGCTCCAATATAAATTTCAAGATTTTTTTGCTTTCAATTATCGGGTAAAAAATATGATGGATCAAATCCTGAAAAAGGCCGGCACATGGGAATCCATCCAATTATTTCCTTCCTGCAAAAGAGAAAGTCAGTCACCTTAGAAATACAAACCTGATCTTTACTCTTACAACCAAGCAGTCATTTAAGCATGAAAGAGCCCTTCAGGTTGAGGCCTTTGAAGTGAAAAACAAAAAAACCTAAATAGAGAAGCAGTTCTGGAGGTTATGACTACTCTTGTCCAACTGTCCGAAAATAGAAGCATGGCATGAGAAGGCACAGTGAATCCAACACAAACTACACAATGAGAGAGGAGAATGAAAAGAAAATACCTGTAAGCTGTAGCCCAAAACTTAAAATCTGAAGCTCCAAAGCAACCGTGAGAAAGAAATTAGGAAAAAAAAACTCGCAACATAATAAAATTAACTCACAAAAGAGAAACTAAAATCCAAAGCTCCAAAGCAACCCAAATTTGAAAAATAAAAAACTCACAACAGAATAAAGTTAACTCATAAAAAACATAGACGAAAGAAAACAAATAATCCTAAGCCAAATCTTACCATTCTGATGAACGCATATCATTGATAACTTACCCAACGGCCAATGAGAATACTCTCTTCGAATACAAACCAACATTGTCACTGTTCCGCCATCAAAGTAACCCAGTGAACTCCCTCTGTGAACAGGAGTGAACGATGGAGAAAGAGCATGAAAAAGAGTCGGGAAAGAGAGACGGAACAAAAGCACTGCAAATCCCCAAAGCTCCGAAGCAACCCTGAGAAAGGAAATTAGGAAAAAAAACTCACAATAGAATAAAATTAACTCACAAAAAAACAACTTTAAATCCAAAGCTCCAAGGCAACCCAAATTAGGAAACTCCATATGAATTTAAATGACTGCAGAAAAAGAAATCGAAAGTGCCAAATGGAGATCTTAGAGAAGAGATCAATCCTAACTCGGAATGAAACTCTTGACCAAAAAAGAGAAAGGGGAACCATATATGGAATATAGAAGCTGATGTGGAAGCACTAAAACATCTTAGTGTTTCCGTGTTTATTAAAGGTAATAGATATACCTTCTCAAACTTAAAAGAAACACAATCATTTAGGAATGAATGAATTAAATAAGGATCATTTTTTTCAATTGGAAAATTATTCACTTCATACAACAACACCCTTTAATTTATCAAAATATCAAAATGTTACTCCACAGGTTTATGTGGAGCTAAAGGCTTCCAACACATTGGGAATTTTATGCTGGCAAACCAACTTTCAAGGGTCTACTTACCATATGATCACTAGGTTCAGGTCAACCAACTTCAAATGTTGAAGGAACTGACAAAACTTATTGGAGACACAATCTATAGGATACCTATTGAACAAAGCAATAAAAAACTAAAGCCCTGCAATAGAGACAGGAGCATATTATCAGTTGTGTTTGACCTCACACAGCATAACCATTCAGTGGAAGGATAATACCATCCTATGCATCCTACCTAGAGTTCCCCTGCAACACACTAAGGCTAAGTTTGGGAGGAGGGTTCGTGGTAGTTGGGGAAGGTTACCATAGAAAAATATGTAAATTTCTATGAGAACCCTCCCCAACCAGCACAAATCTTCATCCCAAGTTTAACCTAAAGATGATTTCCTCACACCGCCAAAGTAAAATCTTTGCAGAAAGAATCAGCCAAAAATGGTTTAACAATCTGTCATCAATGTAGTACTGAGGTTATATGCATATATGTTGTATCTTTAGTAATCTCACTATTATAAGGTCTGTTCCCCTAAAAATACTAGAAAAACAAGACTACTTGACGAACCTATCAAAAAAACTAGCTCTTTTTTTCCCCTTAATGGGGAACCCATCCAGACTTCTCTTGTATTCTGTATCTCTTCTTTGTTGATTGAATCACAATCTCAGCATAAGAAATGTTGTTCATCTCTTGCAAATCCTACGGTAGTGCGTCAGTAGTTGGTGCTATTTTCTGTAGAGCCTTGACAGATCAAAGTTGGTTTTGGCATTTCTTCTTATGCTACTTTGAAGGTATTCTTCAGATCCTTGTAGTGTTTTATTTGCTGCATACAAGACAAGATTAAATAGAGATGGAATACAAAAGGATTAAATTGATATGGAGTCTAGATATAAGTACAGTAGAAACTACCTCTTCTGACACAGATGGAGAGATTTTAGCTAGTGCCTGCTCAAAATGGGTTGTCTTGATTGTCCATGAATTAGTGTCTGAACAGCTCTCAATTGATATGCTGTTCAATTTTTCTTTTAAAGCAGCAGTTGCAGCTTCATGCATCTAGCATTAATTTTGTAGGAACATGAAGTCAAAAAACTACACTACCAGCATAAAAATAAGGTGACATTTTATATAAAAGGGTTAGGCAACACACAAGAGTACCAATACGGCAATACCAATGAGATTCAAACATTTATAAAAAATAAAATGCACGGTGATGGAAAAGACAAACCAGTGCAGTAAGATCAGCTCCACTAAAATTTTTACAAGCCTCCATTTGGGCAATGGAACCCAAGTCCACAGTAACATCTACAGGTTTCTTCTTGGCTACAGCTTTTAAGATCAACCCACGCTCAGTGGGACTGGGAAGGGGGACATATAGAAGTTTGCCAAATCTACCAGGCCGTAAGACAGCTTGGTCCATCACCTCAGGCCTGCAGGCAAACAAAGACAAGAAGAAGGGTTTAAAGGGAGATGGAAGAAAGAGTGGCAAGAAGGTGCTATACATCATAGCAACAGATTGCCCAATCAAATAAAGAACAAAAAAAGATTTGTGTGGAAAAAAGGGGAGCATTTGCATTCTACCTATTAGTGGCACCAATGACAAAAACACTTTGCCGTTGATCAGCACCGTCCAACTCTATAAGTAACTGCAAAAATGAGCCGGGAATTAGGTTCATCTGCAATGGCAGATATGTTGCTGATAAGCAGAGCATAAGAAAATATTTCTTAAAATGTAATTTCAAATTGGTTGACCTGGTTTAGGAGACGCTCATTAACTGCTCCCCATTCTGTTCCAGTACGCTTCTTTGTCAAAGCGTCCACCTACAAACAAAAGAGAAAATTAAAACATTACAGGATATAATTATGAAGATCTCACAGGGAAAAAATTAGCATAAAACCACAAAAAGATTAGTCTCAATTAAACTCTTAAAATGGACAAAAACTATCACCTAACAATAACATAGTCTCAGGGGCAGATCTATAGTATAGTCAGGGTGGGCTTGAACTTTATAAAAAAAACCTTATTATATATATATATATTATATTTATAATGCAATAAACTATACGTTTTCATAAATGATTGTTTTTGACATAATGCTTATCCACACATAAGAAGCATTTGCCTTATAAGAAGCTGTTAACAAAGAGGTATTATGAAAATACTTTAGCTTCATCACACATGCCACAAGGGAATTAGGTTGCTTCAAAATTTGCCAACATTGTTTTGCTAGAAGTGCCTCATTAAAAGATGAGAAGCAACGAAAACCCACACCTCTTTCCTCCTTAGCCCGACAGATTTTATCCCAAGAAACCGAAGCAATTTTATTTCTCTCTCCTGGCACCCCACCCCACTGAAAAAATCTCAAAACTTGATCAATCTCATGGCAAAGTTGTTCAGGAAATCTGAAATTTTGCCTAACACAATTTAAATGATTTTTTTTTGTTATCTTAAATATTTTATGTTTTAACTTGTGATGTGTAATTTAATGACCATATAGATGTATATATATACACTTAATTTAATAACTATTGATGTTTGTTTGTTCCCGGTCACTTTTCAATAAATAGCCCAAAAAATAATT
This sequence comes from Tripterygium wilfordii, assembly GCF_013401445.1. Classification (NCBI taxonomy): domain Eukaryota; kingdom Viridiplantae; phylum Streptophyta; class Magnoliopsida; order Celastrales; family Celastraceae; genus Tripterygium; species Tripterygium wilfordii. The sequence goes on along the minus strand of NC_052248.1, from coordinate 2,357,940 downwards.
TTGACCAAGGCCACCCCACCTAAAATCCATTTTCTATATATATATACTTACTTAATTTAATAACTATATTGATGTTTGTTTGTTCCCGGTCACTTTTCAGTAAATAGCCCAAAATTTTTTTTTGACCAAGCCCACCCCCCCCCCCCAAAATCCATTTTCTAGATCCATCCTTGAACATAGTTGCATCTCTTCATGTAGACTGCAAGTCAATGGTCAAAAGCTAGTTTTTTGAATCGCAATGGTTACAAGATTTTTAAGTCATTCAATATTTTTGATTGCAATAAATCCAATTCACAGCATTGTAGTTAAATGCAGAGCCCGTTCAAAATATACTAATGCCTTTTGACACCAAGAAAGTATGGAGGCAGAAGAAAATACAGGTACATGAGACATGTAAGTCAGATGGCAAAGAAAGTAGAAACTATGGAATAATGAATATAACTCTTATGTTGGTCAAGCAATCATCAGTAATTCAAAAGAGGAATAAACAAGGAAGAGAATGAGGACACAATTCATCATTCTTTCAAAGTGCTCCATACAATTCTATGTTAATCAAAGAAAAAGAAAAAGCCATTCTCTTTGAATTTTTCTGTATTTTGATGCTAAAGGTATATAATTGTATTAGCAACAGAAGCAGGTGGTACCATATGTTGGAGAGATATTTTTCCTTTCCTAGTGTATGTACGGGGAATATAAGTAAGCGTCAGAATAGGTTTTTGACCAAGTAAATGAATACAAACGCCCTTTTTCTCTCATCTGTTAAACTCTCTCTCTCTCTTGTACTCTATATTGTATTGTCCACATATATCTATTTTCAGTTATTCTGGGCTCATACTAATGAGTTCTCAATCACCTTACTCTTTGGTGTATGTGATCACTGGCCATCTTTCTCCATGTTTTCATTTACAGCACAGAGAATCAGAAAATAGAAATGAAGCCAAATTCACTAGTCAAAGTCCCATAACACTTGCAATCATCACACAAGCTCCAAATCCAAGAATAAGACTTTTGTTTTCACCATACATAGACCGTCCCATCAACCAAACCAATACCCTCACAAAAGATTTAACAAGAAATCTTCGCCAAACAAAACAACTATTTGATATCATAAAGCATCCACTGAATCTAGTTAGTGGATATAGGATTTCTTGGACCATGAGAAGATAAGACTATGGCCAACTGTATAGCTTAAACTGAGAAGTTTCCTCAGCTCTTTTTAAATTGATCATGCTGTATTGATGTATTTTTAGTTGATAAAGCTGATGTTTTATTCATGATGAGTGTGTTAACATAACACTATAACAGTAACAATTTCACATAGTTGGCCCCTTCAAATTAGAAGAAATGATCATGACAAGATTGGACTACATGAATCCACGTTATGTCAATTCAGATAAACATAATACCGCAGTTTGTAAATCATCAAGACAGGGAATCACAAACCTCATCAAAGAAAAGTATGCATGGTGAACACGCCCTTGCACGGCTGAATAATGTCCTAACGCTCCGCTCACTTTCTCCAACATATTTATGCAGCAGTTCTGGACCCTAGTAAGTTCATGAAAGTAAATGGTATGTTGCATAAAGTTAAGGTGCACAAAACTAGACGCACTGAAGCTGAAAGAAATGGTATGTTGGATAAATAACCTTGATGTGAATAAAACTAGCTCCTGCATCATTAGCAACAGCCTTTGCAATTAATGTTTTACCACACCCTGGTGGTCCATAAAGCAAAAAACCTGTCTGTAAATCAGCTCCAAATCTCTGAAAACACATATAATTTAGTCACAAAGTCAATCACAAGACAAAATCGATAGCAACCACTACATTTTCATAAGTCTCGGAAAACTTTGATGAGTGGGAGACAAAAGAATTTAAGGTGTTTAGTGCAAACGAAATGGACTTATATAGAATAAGGTCAAGCCAGATAAAGCCAACTTCTAAGGCAGACTCTCCAAAAAATTATGCTCAGGTATAGTAACAATATATGCAGATGCCAAAAACACATTCCATAATTTAAAGTTATCAGTAACGACATCAAAATGAACATTTATGCTGCAGAAATTATATATTTAAATTGATACCCCAAACTAAGTACATTGGTTGTGTTAAAATGGTAAAACCATACTACAAATGTCAATTTGTTTTTCCTTCACTGTTAGGCTGGAGGGGTTTCCATAGGTGATTCTGTTGCATTATTCCCATAAACTAGCTTCACGAAGCTTAACTAAAAAGCATCACATTGACAAATTTTTGTACCCACATCAGAATTGAGGAACTAAATTTGATTTTACATAAAAAATAACAGCTAAAATATGCTTGGAAGCATCCATTTGTGAAAATACATATTACAATGCACGGTTGCATAAGAAGCTCACTTGAGAAGGGGTTTGCTTCTGGCACAACCATGAGGTCGAGACCGGGTATGCTAAAAACTGATGATTTAACCTCCGAATGAGTTTGCCATTTGACTTTCACGCCGTTTGATCACATTTTAAGCAAATGGATCACAAGTTAAATCAGTGCGTCTCTGGAGTCTAGATTTCAGTAAATATGACATTTATCTAAACCAATTCATAAATTTCAGTTACTTGTAATTGAATTTGAAGATAAGAAAAAGTTACAAAAAATAAGTCAACCATCATGGTAAGCAAACAGCATCATAGCCATACCCCTGAATTGTAATAAAGCAAAATATTTGTTTGCTTTCCCTACAAACCTACTGGATGACAAGTGACAACTGACAAGACTTATCAACAGCTGGGGCGATCTCTTGCCATTATTTGACAATATGCCCTAAAAGAAGACTATCTGATGTTAGAGGCATTTTAACAAATGTTGATAACTCGGCTCGGATAGTTGATCTGTCCAGCCTAAACTCAAATCATTCCAGAATGTTTGATCAAACAAACATATTGAACCTCCATTTTAAGTTGTTTTGAGCAGCGTGTACAGATAGTAGACTTTCAATTATCAAACTTTTCAAGCTTCCTCTAGGTAAAATTTAAACTAACAGTTTCTTGGTGGTCTTTCCTTCCCCTCTTTTAGTCTCTTTATTTCAATTATTTTCATACACCAAGGCATACATAAGAATTTCACTTCAAATAAATGAACAGATACATTACAAATTTTATCAGACTAGATCTGCAATAGTATTACCGAGTAAACTTCAGGATATTTTATGCGCTTAACAATGTTTAGCTCAAACTCTTCCCTTAAAGAATCAAGCCCGCCAATATCTTCCCATTTTACACCAGGAATTGCAGAGAACCCTTCTCTCCTCAATGAGGGTATCATCGAAATTGCTTCCTGCAGAAAATCACATGCAATACAATGTGTCTGTCATGCTAACACGAGACATTCTATAGATATGATCTCCATATATATAGAAAAGGTTGAATATTAAAAAAAAAATCCCCAATCTTATGTCCAAAGAAAACAGTACACTTCTAAGACAACAGGCGATAAATCATTACAAAAGCATCAACCTCATGCATTTAAGCTACCTGTATGTTTAGATATCCACAATTACAAATGCTGAACAGTCGCAAGTCAACAGCACACACCATGGTTATTAAGTTAGCAACAAAGCCAACAGGCCCAACACCAACCAAAACTGAACTTAAAAGTTCCAGTTCCCAGACCAAAAATGTGCCAATTTCAATCATCCTAAATTTGTAATCACTACATATAATTTGAATCTAATTAAAGAAAGCATCAACTCCAAAAAAAGAAGCATGACCAAATTGATGAATGTGTTTACACTGTTCAGATTACCTCAAAATCAGCCTTAGTGATGACACACTTGTCCGTATCTTCAAGATGACTTAACTGCCCTTCAATATACTCCTCATCTATACATTCTTTAGATAGCTCAGCTTTCCTCTGGTCAAAGATTCGCCCCATCGCAAGACGGCCAGCTTTTTTAACCAGAGCTTCCAAGTCAGCTCCAACAAAACCTGGTGTTGTCCTAGCTATTTTTGCAAGATCAATAGAACCCTCAAGCCTAAGATTTTTAGTAATCACTGAGAGAATCTCAAACCTTGCATTCTCATCTGGAGCACCCAAATTGATTTCGAGATCAAACCGCCCAGGTCTCCTTAGTGCAGAGTCTATAGCATCAGGCATATTGGTAGCTCCAATTACAAGAACATATCCAGGTCTATGAGAAGAGCTCTCTATACTTGAATAACTGGCAGCTGTTTGTTCTATTTTGTGCGATTCATCCATGCAAGTCAACAATTGTGTCACCATGCGTTTCTCCACTTCCCTCTGCAGATTTTCTCTCTTTGAGGCAATGGCATCAATCTCATCAATGAATACAATGGAAGGTGCAGTCCTATAAGCTTTTGCGAAAAGTTCTCGTATATTTTTTTCAGAGCCACCTAAAATATTTATTATATGGTAAATAAATTACAAAAATAAGTCATATTTTACTCAATAATAAGCTTCATCAGGCAATCAGAGGTTATGTAAGCCAAATGCAAGTAAGTAAGAAACAATAAGCATATGCACGAGGAAATTACTGAAATTAACAATTCATATTTGAGTCAACAAAATACTAGTATTACTCGCAAACCTCAAGTCCTAAAGGTGTATAAAGATGATCAATAAGTACAAAAATGTCACAAAGGTTTAATCAGAGTTCGATATGCCTACTGTAACCATTAAGGCAAATATTTTTCTTTCCCCTTTACATATTAAGTTTTCTGTGTTGTCTTTTTTGAATAAAAAGGGACACTATTAAGGAGCACCAATGGGGTGCAAACCAAACAAACATTAGTATAGTTAAGATAATTCCATCACAAAAATTACTATGAGAATTGTTACTTGAAACTAGTACAATCCTAAGCCAACTATCCTTCAAGTAATCAAAAAAAGTTTCTTTGACTTGAAAGATTCTGGCAGTTCCGCTTCTTCCAAAGTAGCCAACAGATACACATAGAAATATACTGCAAAGTAGATCCGTTGTATAGTGAAGTTGTTATTTGATAAGCTGCTGCTCGTTAGAGGCCAAACCAAATATTTTAATCATAAGAACATAAGTGGTGTTCAAATATCTGAGACCTAATAAACTAAGCAACTTCATTCCAGAAGCCACATTGCCAGTTTGAAATATGAATAGAATAACCTCTAGGAAAAGGGAAAAAATCTACGTCAACAGATGCTTTCCATGTAAGGGAGGCAAGATGATAATGATTCCTATCATACATGTGGATGGGGAAGGAGGATGTGGTTTAGGATTTAAAAATCATATCATCTTAAGAGGCAGCTAGATAACTAGAGATGGAAATAAAAGCTTGGGCTTGCACAAGGTTTTCATCAGCTTGGAGAGGAATTGTTGACTTGATCGCTTTGGTCATTTTTAACTTAATTTTAATACGAAAAAAGAGAGCTGTAAATGGAGAGGAAACCGAGTTATGGTTAGTAAGACATAAATATTTCATTACTCTAACTCATACACAAAGAACTTCATTACTCCTTGATTTTTAAATTGGTGGCAGCCCCTCTGGCATGTTCTATCATACTCTTTCAATCTGTAATATTAGAAACTTTGATCAGAATGACACAATGATTTTTGCAACTGGAAAATGAAGGACAATGTCTACTCTTCCCAAAAATGATCACATAAATCATTAAATAGCTAGGGATGGCATTTGGCTTCTTGTTTTCCCCAAAGAGGATAAATGGAACTAATTTGATCTTATCTTGATCGTAGAAACCATGATACCCAGGTTGCTAAGATTTTCAATGTAAACATTTTTCTAAAACTTAAAATTCATATCCTCGTAAATTAAACAACAATATGGGACTGTGACGCCGTTTATGCAATTCAAAAATGAAAACAAAGGAAAAGGTACCTATCACACAAGATACCAAATCAGCAGCTGAAATCATGTGAAATGCAAGACCAGTCTCATTTGCAATGGCTTGAGCCAACTTAGTCTTCCCACATCCAGGTGGGCCATGAAGCAAAATCCCAGATGCGGGTGGCACTCCCATCCACCGTGCCAATCGCGAATATTTCAACGGCAACAGCACCTCTGTATTCAACTCCTTAATCACTTCAGCCATACCCGCCAAATCCCTAAACATTGGACATTTGTTCTTCTTCACCACTGAACCACAATTACTACCATTTGAAACCAATTCCTTATTAAGGACCAAATTAGCTCTGTTCCCCTTATTGTCCCCTGTCATCACATCCAATCCAATGTTATTCGCCTTTTCCCTCAATTTTGGAGTTCCTTCTCCCACGATATTCTCTCCTAAAGTTGCTGTGGATGCCTTTGATTTGGAGGATGATAATGTTGGAGTAGAAGAACCACCCAGATTACTTGTTTGCTTATTTCTTAAAGCTGCATTGTCAAAATCATAAAATTTTCTTTTCTTGTCATGAAGATGAAGCTGTTCCTTTTCGTTGTGGCAGGGATAAGGTATTGTGATGTTTCCAATGCTGTTTTGCTGTGGTAGCTGGGGCTTGATGTGGGAGGGGTTTGTGGGCACAGGAGAGGCCATTGCGGTCTTTCCAATGCTGCTTATCTGTTGTTGCTGGGGCTTGATCTGGGAGTACTCGGATGGATTTGCAGGTGGTGGAGTGGGATTTGTGATCTTTCCGATGGTGTCTTGCTGTTGTAAGTGGGGCCTTAGGTGGGAGTAACCGAAGGGGTTTGTAGGTAGAGGAGACGGCATTGTGGTCTTTGCCATATCGATTTGCTGTTGTAGCTGAGGCAAGATGCGGGAGTGATCGGAGGGGTTTGTGGGCAGAAGAGACGGAATTGTGGTGTTTCCGATGCTGTTCGGATGTCGTACCTGGGGATTGAAGATGGAGTAATCATAGGTGTTTGTGGGTAAAGGAGACGACATTGTGGCATTTCCGATACTGTTTTGTTGCGGACTGATGTTGGAATGATCGGAGGGCTTTGTGGGCAGAGGAGACGGCATTGTGGTGTTTCCGGTTCTGTTTAGCTGCTGTCGGATTTGCTGGACTTGTCTGTAGAAGGTCCGGGGATTGCTGTCGGAGTAATCGGTAGGGTTTGTGGGAGGAGGAGAGGAAATCGTGGTCTCTCCGACGGCACTGTTTTGGCGTTGTAGGGTTTCATGGACGATTTTGTATAAGGGCTGGTACTTAATGATGTCTGGATCGGAGGGGTTTGTGCGCAGATGGTCAACCGTCTGCTCAATTACACTCTCTCTGAAGTTTTTCTGGCACTCATCAAGGTGATCGCGAAGGGATTCTCGGCCCATGACAGCCCAGTCCGGATTCTTCGTTCTGATCTCCATTACACTGTCTCCGAAGTTTTTCTGGCACTCATCAAGGCGATGGCGAATGGATTTTCGCTCCATGACAGCACAGAACAGGCCTGCTTCTTCGTTCTGATCTTCCCTAACCCCTGGCTTCTGCACAAACCCTAACAACGAAACTGAGGCAGCGAAAACAAATCCTTACGTTACAAGATGCCAAGAACGACTACTGATTATATAATAAACGAGACTAAAAGGACTAAATCGACAAATTGTGTATTCCTGCATATCTGATGATGATCTTGAAGTCGAAGCTTCGCGCCGAAGAAACGAAACTGAATATTGATTCATTGAATACTGAATAGTGTGATTTTTAATTTTTTATATATACCTATATAAGGAATAGTGATATCCTTTCTTAAATATCTCTTAGCCCAGCCCGTGTAATGGGATCTTTTATTAGGCCCAATTATGGTTGGCCCACAATGTTATTAAGCCCACTTCAGTTCGGTCCACTTCAGGTTGGCCCACAATTCTAATTCATTCCCTTCACTCAGCCCACTTCATTGCATTGTTTTTGTTTTTATTGTAAATATTAGTTTATAATCTATATATAATTTCATGATTATTGCTACAAAAATTTTATTTTTGAGTTCAAGTGGAAATTCTTTTTTTTTCTTTAGAACTGGATTCAACTGAAAAAACTATACTAATATTGTAACTTTTGAGTGATTTTTATGTTCTTGTTTGGTTGTGAACAGCCCAAATCATAAACAATTTTCAGAATTTGTTTGATGAGCAAGAAATTTTCTCCTTCTATAACAAAATATTTTACCTAAACACAAGATTAACTAGCTTTAACAACGAGTGATGACTCAGTTGGCAATCGATTAGATTAAGCATATGTGTGCCAAATATTTGATTCCAATGAGAAACAAATTTCTGAATGATATTTCAAAAAAAAAAAAAGATTACCTAGCTTCAAATGTTGAAAAGGAATCATGGAAATATTAAATAAAAAGCTTTTGGCCTAGCGTGCAGTTACTCTTTATAATTTCGAATAAGTTAAAAGTTAAAATTCTCTCATAATTATTTTTAAAAAAATTAGTAATAAAATCGATATTATTCATAAAAAAATCTTTCACATAATTAAACAAATCGATAGGAGAGTGAGAAACTTGGGAATTGAAGAATGAAAAAAAAAACCATAATCTAATTTAGCTACGTAGTCGTTGGCAAAATTTTTGAGACATGGATTTTTTCCGTCGCAAACCAAATTAGCGATGGAATCAATCTATATATATATAACTGAGGATCCACAAGACTTCTCCTTAATTCATGGTACCACGTGGACGTCTTTACAAAAAAGCCTACATAGACAAAAGAAAATTTTAAGACCCACAACCACACACATAAATATATTACAAAACTTTAATACCCACAACCACATTCATACACTTTAAGACCCACAACCCCACTCATACAGTTAATAGTATTCAAATAATTTTAAAATTATATTGAATTGTATGGAAATTTAATGTTTCATAGGAGTGGTTTGATGTTGTTTTGGTTTCTCAAAGGTCATGTATTGCTAATTATGAGAGTCTTTTGATATTACTCAATTAATGAAATTCATTTGAAGTATTTAGTTTGAAAACATTTTGTGTGTTTTTGGCATTAATTACCATCATTTTGTGGGAATTTTTGTGTGTTTTTATCATTTTGTGTGTTTTTGATGTATTTTGTGTGTTTTTGTAGTATTTAATTGATGTATTGTGCATGTTTAGAGTTTGATCAGTTTTAGTAGTCTGTTTGGATTGCAACATACACAACATGAGAGGCTTTTCTCATGCTATATTGTTCTAATGTGTAAGTAAATTCAACCCATTTGGTATTGGAACATGTAAGTGGTGACAGGAAATCACGGTAGAATTCAATGAGTTGTTGAAGGTCAAAGTGATTATAGACACAAATCTACCAGTCATACATAACATTTCAAAAATATAAATTCAAAAATCTTATTCTAAAAATATTAAGAATTTTATTCCAAAAATATCATTTCAAAAATACTACTTATGCTACATTGTACTTCTAGATATTAAATGTCACTTTGTAGAGATTGTTGTACTAATCATACAATATTGTCTCATAAACATGTCTTTGGTGACCTATAACACTTTGTAGATACTAGAGACGCAAATAAAAATTGATAAACTCTTAGCATACTTATTCTTTGTGCATCAAATTTCTTACACCCTATTAGAAAAAAATTTTCTTAGCAAATTAAAAAACAAGTATTGTACATATTTTATCTTCATCTCACAATCATCTCTATTTTCTACAATTAAAGCTCTACTGCTCTTCATGTTAACAAAGTATCGAAAAACTTCCACACATCTCTATTTTTCAATCAAAATATGTGCCGCGCGAAGCGCGGGCATGCAACTAGTTTCATTAATTTACGAAGGCAAAAAAACTGTTTTTTTAGTGAGAATTTCTGGAAACAATATATATATATATATATATATATATATATATATATATATATATATGTATGTATGTTTGTATGTATGTGGTGAGAGAAAGCAAATGTAGTCATAAATTATAATTCCCCTAACATCGCCAGGGAGTTTCACAATCTTATACATTACACACACACGTGTGTATATATATATATACCAAATGAACAAGGCAAATGTGTTCGTTGTGTAATTGGGGAAGATAGATAGATCTAAAAAGAGGAGAAGCGGTTGTTATCATGGTCGGATGAGTTGGAGTCATCGCAGGTAGAGTGATTGTGTCTACCTTCATAGGTTGTTATAACCATTCGACAATCCTCCGATAGCCGTTCTACTCGTTTCTTCACTCGACAGTTGTTGTGCGTGCACCGGTAGTAGCTTCTGACACAAATTTCAAACAAAGAATCGTTAGCAAATCAGGCAAACATTCATGTTTCCTCTTGTTACTTGGTATGAAGAAATATATTAGCTGAAAACCAAAAGCTTTTATACACAAACATATATATATATATATGTATGTAAAGGCAAACATATGAATTCTCCTATCAGGTTTAGCCTAAAAACGAAGGAGTTTCAAATATATATACAATGATTTTATTAGTCATATATATATATATATATATGAAGTTTTTTTTTTCCCGATGATATACATATTAAGTTTGTTAATTAAATCACACCTGACTAATAATATGTTACATTAATCTTATATTTCGCTCGATCATAATCTTTAATCCTCTCAAAATTAAGCATTCACATGAAAAGTCACATATATATAACTCCCATAATATATAGACTAGTATCTCATATAGTACTCACGTCTTGATGTATAGGAAGCATTAGCCATATATTCTGTACAATACACACACACACACACATATCTATCACTCTCATATATATAGCTTCTGCATAGAAAATTCTTGAATTACTTGGTGAAAGATGTAAATGGATTTTCTTGTGAAGTAAGAAGATTATTCCAATTACAAAAGAAGAACTCTTTTTTTGTAAGGTCATAGAGAACAGAACAACTGGATTCAAAGTATTCATAGTAAATTTAAAATATATATATATTAGTCTGATCACCTTGATAGTGATGTTGGAAATATTGTCAAATTTGAATTATGTTCATATTTGATGCATATCTTCATACATGCATAATATGCAAGCTAAACGCAAATTAAGACTAAATCTTGAGCAACAAATTTTGATTTAGGAAGATGCCTAAATATGCACACATTCTATCTTAATTATCAATGAAATCCAAGCTTTATATATATGAAATCATTGATTAAATAAAACTATGTTGTACAAACATGAAGAAAACTATGTAAGAAAACAAATAATATTGAAGGAATATTAGCTAGATATATACATACATAACCAGGTAGAGAGAAAGAGTCGATATACCTTGGATGGAGGCTGTTCTTGACGAGTTTTTGGCCATATTTTCTCCACTTATAACCATCATCAAGCACATCCACATCACTCCTTGTTTGGAAGCAGAATCTTGGTTCTCTCAGTTTCCTCCTCACCTTCATTTTATTACTACTATTTTTCTGATCTGTGGATCCTGATGAGCTTCTCCACCTGACAACAATATTCCCAGCAAATGAAACAAGGCCCAATCAGCATATATATATGTATATATACACACACACACACACATATATACAGAGACATATATATATATTTTTTCATTCATGGAATTATTACTCGTGTAGAGATTTGGGCATCAATGGGTATCAAGACTTTGCTGAAATCATATATGTATACATGTACTATTTAACTGCAGCCACTATGAAGGAAAAGAAAGAGAGAGAGAGAGAGAAAAGAAAAGAAAATAGAAGTTGATCTAAAGCTAGCTAGCTAGCTGCAGTCTCTTCCACATATGTATATAGATCTCCTAATTAGATTCTTCATGGAATATTTTCTAGGGCATGTGATGGGGAAAATGATAATTTCTCTGTACGTACCAAGAATCGTTGCTGCCATTATTGGCATTTCCATCGTCGTTAACAGTAGTCTTCGGATCCAATGTTCCCACCTAAATCAAATTATTTCCATCAACATATCAATCAATGAAAACTGCAAAAGCATACACAATTAATTAACATGACAGCAGTAGTAACTAATTAATGGGAATTAAATTACCTGGTTATTGCCTTGGCCGGCCGTAAAACCGGTGGAAGCAGTGGTGGTTATAGGAGGAGTAGTGATCTGGTGATGATGATGAGAAGATATGTGTTGGGAAGGGGACATGAAACTTAAGACCTGGTTTTCTTCGAATTGGACAAAACCCAGTTCATGAATATTCCCTTGTGGAGTAGTACTATTACTAGTACTAGTAGAGAATGAGACCTGTAAACTACTTGGAACAACACCTCCTCCTAGCCTTTCTGCTTCCATTATTAATTAATTTGATCTCTCCCTCCTTTTCTTCTTCTTCTTCTTCTTCTTCTTGTTCTCTCTTGCTATTAACTTTATTTGAAATTATATATATGGAGAGAGATATCAACCGGTGCAATCACTTGCTGATCCTGTTGAGGCTCTGGAGCAGTGTGTTTTCCACGATCGCTGATCAATGATGCATAGGCTATTAAGGTCAACAAGAGTAACACGGAATATATACAATATGTTTGATTTCCTGGAAGAAGAATTCCTTCCCATCAAGGGAAATAGGGATATGTAGAAAAACAAAAAAGGTTCATTTGTGTAAGGGGTAACTCGAAACCAATAATCTAGGGATTGTGTGGGGAAAAAAGTGTATATATATATACACACACACACATATATACATTGGCCTAGTAATTAGGCTGTCTCATAGCCTGAATTAACTCTAAACCTCTGTAGAAAGTACTATAAACATGATTAATAGTCAATAAGTTCATGTAGTACCCACTTTAAATATTTGAAATAAAAAATTAATTGTATATATATATACATATATATATATATGGAAGATGGGGATTTAATTGGACAGGTGAGAAAAATAACATTTATTCCCAATATTTTCAATAATTTAGATTAATGTTTTTAAAAGTGAAATTAATTATTATATATTTATAATCAAACTTACACAATATCAATAATGCCTTTAAAATGAGAACCACGAGTAAGTCAATAATACAAATGTGTGTGGTATCTCATAAATATCTCGATTTCGAGTCTGCCCCATCCCCTTCTACTATAACCAAAAAAAAGAATAATGCCCTTAAAAGATATACTAAAACCCTTAATTATCTTTGCTACTCCAAGTAATGGCTCATGTCTAGTTTCCTTGAACTAGTAGAATGAGATGTGGAAGCCTCCATTCTTTAAATACGTGTAATCTTATCCCGATAATTTTAAAAAAAAAAAAAAAACAGAAATATATTTTCCTTCAAACTTATGAAACGCATTGGAGATATATATTAACAGAGTTTTTTTTTATATAATATATGTGTGTGTGTATATCTGTGTGTGTGTATCAGCCAAAGGGGGAATATAGTTATGTTCAGTAACATGTCTCCTCTTGTCACTAAAAATTTAATATGATTTCTTCATCAATTTAAGTAAGAATGATTAAGAAGAACTAATTGCTTCAGAACACATGTTTCATTAATCTCTATTTAATTATAATTAATTACATTTGAAGCTTTATAGATAATTAATTAATTAGAGAGAGAGAGAGCAATATAGTCTTGGGAAGCAATGAGTAGTGGTGGAGTACATGAGAACTTCCCATCTATGTCAATGACTCAATATGACTTATGGCAGTTGAAAAGGAGATAGATTGATAAAATAATAATAATAATAATAATGGAGCCTTTCAAATCCTGCTAAATCATATTCCATTATTTTCCTGAAAAAATATGAGAAAGAGAGAAAAAGAAAAACTATGATAACCCTAGCCTCCCCCCTATTCCACTGTTTTTCCTCACTCACTCACTCACTCACTCTCTCTCTCTTTTCCATGAAATGACCTCCCCAACTTCCCCCATTACACCAACAACAGCTAGAGAGAGCTCCCTCTCTCACAGCAACACCCAGACACAAATAATTGCTTCTTTTTCATATATATTTTTCATTTATTTTTTTTCTCTTCTTTCTTCATAGTTTGCATGTAATCACTTGTATATATGTTAGAACTTCAAACACAATACAAAAAAAAAATATCAACGAAAACTTGCTCTAGTGGTAACCCTAATACTTATTAATTAGAATGTGAACCAAGTTCGAGTCTCAACTCTCTTTTATTTTGAACAAATATATTGTTGGGTTCATAAGACCAATCAAATACAAATGTATTTTTTAAAAAAATATATTTGTATTTGATTGGTCTTATGAACCCAACAATATATTTGTTCAAAATAAAAATTAAATTTAACATAAAAAGTGCATGATAATTCTGGATCTTTGAATATAAAATAAAAGAAATTTCATATACATTTCAGGTTGCATTGTAGATTTGTGGTTGTAGTCAAATAATTTCCATATAAAGACTACTTTGATTTAATTGGACTCAAAATATATAGTTGAAAGTGTTAGAACTTAGAACTTTACAATATTCTTTTGGCCGGTGGTCCAAGGAATGTCATTTTTTCTCTACTATATTCAATAAAACCATAAAAAATCCTGCAAAGTAGGAATATAAGAACCAAAAATAACTTTCCATTTAAAGTCAAGAAAATAGCAATTCATCCGCCGATTATTTTGAGTTAGTTGTAATTCAGCTGAAATTCAAGAACTTTACGTAGTCGTAAAGTTATAGGACGAACCGGCTTGGGCGATCCAAATATTTGGAGTTTACATTAGCCACTATAGAAAGAATAGTCATTTTATGAACCGTATAAAATTGGAAGGAACTGATGAATGATTATGAGAGACACAAAAATAGAGAGTTCACACAGATAATTAGGGATTTGAGTTCAACAACTTCGAATGATAGCCTAGCTACCGGTGAATCTTTCTTATGCTAAATCGTATGACGAGTAAATCTAATTTTAACAACCGACAATGTAACAATGATGATTTTAGTAAGACTCGATGAGCAAATGCCTGAACCTAAATATGTAATTCTCATGGGAATACCGAGTCTTATAGTACTGTTTAGGGAGTCGATAAGCTAATTCTTGTAAATGTTTATTTATCTAATTGTCCACCTAAGTTTGATTGGCATTGGCAACAATATTGAGGTGAAGTTGCAACAAATACATTATACATCCCTGAGGTATTTTAAAAAATGGTATTATATATATATATTTCATAAAAGAAAAAGAAAAAGAAAGATGAAATTATAATGAATGGGAGGCACACTTAAGTGACTTCCTCTGTGCCAAATAATGATTACAGAATAGTTGGTTCAACTTCATGAGTGTCTCTCACTGTTTCAGACAAATCCTCACACGTGCTGCTATTCCTTTGGAGAGCTTTAACCTACAAAAGACAAGACAATTAAACATAGGAAAAAAATAAAACATGTCAAGGATTCTAATAGCTAGTTGAAGGGCAATTTTACAATTTATAAGGGAATTTGAATTTGATGGTTCTATGGAGTTTTTCTTTCTTGACCAGCAACTGAACAATTCTGTACAACTAGAGAGAGAACTCAACCTTAAGAGGTCCTGCATGCTTTGAGATAGCAAGAAATTCCATACCTCTTATGAGTATTTTATGAGAAAAAAAACCCTAGATTTCAATCAGGGAAAGAAAAAGGACCGGACAGTGAGGGACCCAAAGCATTCATCATTTCTGGGTTTTAAATTCTAACTTGTAATAACTAAAGAACTTCAGAAAAAGATTGCAAATTGAAGCAATAAGAGAGACAGAGATAAAGGTAGTATATATGTGCTGAATTCCATGCAATAATCATGGCCTTCTCAATCACAATTCAAAGAGTCTAATGATGATAGAGTGAGGCATCAGATATTTGGAGGGTCCCAGTATGTCTCTCAGATCTTTTGTCCAATTCTCTACTACTCTTCTTTTCTTCTTTATCTTTTGTTGTTTCCTCCAAAAGAATATATGTTTCTTGCAGGTAAGACTTAACAATCTTCACCCAACTTGTTCAATCAACCTGTTCAAACATATATATATATATATCAGCTATATCAATCAACCTGTTCAACAAATTTTAATGACGTTGCAAAAACACAATAAGAGATTAAACAGAAAAACAAGACACCTGAAGCAGAAAACTATGCACTAAAATTATATATCACTTCAATGAGAGCATATATAGCTTCTGCAAAATCTACAGCATTCATTTAATTTACTATAGAAGCCACACCAAGAAACCAATTACTTCGGGGACCTCTTCATTTTATAGAACTGAAGTAATCTTCATATATAGCAACAAACTTTTCCACTAACGGGAATCATAGAGAGTTGTAGCAGCAATCTAAACAAATTACATGGACTATAGTCCAATTTTCTTTGTTTAAGGCATTTTATCCTTAATCTAAAAAGGAAATAGTGTTGGTGGGGCACCAATAAACAAGGGTGTCAACCATGTAACATCTACAGTAAAGTCAAAAGCTTCAAGAACGTTAGATTTATCAGAATCATTTTGGCCCAAGAACTGAAACCTAAAGAAATGTTATGCAAACATCTGGAGAGCCTTCATTGCCTACCCCTTTTTGATTATTTCCGTTGGGTTCTCCACGTTCAAGGACCAAGTAATTTTCATCTTTTCAAGCAAGCGCCTGTATCTTAAGATTCTTAACAGAAACCTTATCAACTCAAGTATGTTTTCTTGCCCTTCAAAATGCGTATATATCAAACATGCCACAGCTTTGTCCTTCAATTCCCAGCGATTAATCCTATCACATTTCTGAAAGCAAAAGACATAGAAAACATGGTTCAATAGAGATCAATAACAAAAAAAAAAAAACTGTATGCAAATAGAAGTTAGTAAGCACAATGCCTTCATCAATGGTAGATCCACAAAATTCCTTCAAAATATATACTCCAATACACATAGTTGCGGAATAAAAAACAAGAGCGTAGTTGAAGATGCAAAAGAAATGACCATTTTATCAATTGCAACCTTTACCAACTGAGTCAAGTACCAAGATGCTGTAATATGGTTTATCAATTAAAGCAACCGTATAGTTCAAGTAAGAGTTTGGCCTGATTATGTAATGAATTTCAATATCTTATTCACTTTTGTTCATTTGCCCCATGTTTCAATATTTAAAAGCAGCATCTTATGTTCTGATATTGAAGGATAAGTTCATATCTAGAGGAAACAGTTTATTAGAATTACAAATTAACAATCAACATCTCAAACTAAAGCAAAGCAAGTCTTAGTAATTGGTCAAGAGTCGACATATCTATTTAAGCTAACACCAGTATGAAGGTATACATCATCTATGAGCAAGCCAAGACAACTCCAAAGCAATTAGTATAGGAAACACAAGTTAGAAAAGCAAAGGAACAATTATTGCAGCCTAAAATGCACAATAAACAGTGCACAAAACTATACAGCTTTAAAGCCGCAACTTTTATATGCCCAATAATGAAAAATGAACGGCCATATACTGCAAGCAAGAAAAAAAGTGAAAGTCAATAGCATGCAAAATAGGTCATTACTTTAAATCAATTGCAAGGCAGCAAGGGTCTCTAGAGTTGGAGAATGCTCAAGAAAATGCAATATAAATTCCAGGTTGCATTTATCTGCTCCAGCGTAAAGCTTTAGGGTCCTTTTGGTTTGTTGTTGTTTTCAAGTGATTTCACCTACTTTCCTGTTTCCCGTGTTTCTAACCAAACGCGTTTTCTGAGTTGTTTTCTGTTTTCCAGAAAATGAAAACAGAATATGCATGGAAAACAAGCATACCAAACAGACCCAGGGACTTCAGATTTTGAAATGGAGCAGGAAAACAATCTGGTTCATGAATCTTAGGGTGTTAAAACTGAATGTCCACAAAATAACAACAATGAGAAACTCCATAATCGAAACCTCTGACTCTCTGAGGATCACTACCATCTCTGTACATTAAGACAGATGTCACAAAGTTGTAAATTTCACTACAAACTCCAATTGGTATGCAAACTTGATATGGGGTGACCAAAACTCGCAGTGATCGATATCTAAGAAAAGCATTGAGGTTCAAAAATACCTCATCTCCTTGATAACAGGCTGTCCCTGACTACAGAGTCTATCAACCTTGTCTCTCATTCTCATATCAACGTCACGTTCTCCCCTCCTACGTCCTTCTCGAGCAGTTTCAGGATCTTTTGAGTACATGATCAATAGTCAGTAGTCAGTGGGTCAGTGGGGAATTTTATCGAACAGGTGGTGGACTATACAAACTGGAGGTGGGGTGTTCTTGGGACTGTGCCGGTGGTTGTGCGGAGCTGGGCTGCCCTTCACACCGGACATTTGGGGCTGGTGCCAGAGGAGTTGACATCGTTTGAGCCAGTCGAGGGCCATCACGTGTGCAGGAGGAGTCTGTGGATGCTCGTTGTAACGGACCCCGCCGCAAGTGTTCGAACTTTCGGATCGTGGGGGTCTAGGATTCCAGGCATGGGAAAGTTTGTTAGTTTGGTACTTTGGTTGGACTTTCAATGAGCTCACTTTTGTCATTACCATTTTGTTCTCTCCTTCTTGGGCCTAAGCCTTAAATGAGCCCAAATATGATGGGCTTGATTGAATATCCACCAAGGGACAGTTGGCCCAAATATGTTGGGCCTTTTGACATGTCATGACAAGTCAGCAATTTTGAGTACGAAATTGACCGAAATTAGACTGGAGTGATCAATTGTTGAAATTTTTTCAGTGACCAATCTTATTATTCATTAAAAAACAAAGCATACAGCCATACATACAGAGTGGCATAAGCTAAGAGTACACATCTGGGTTCACGGTGGCATATGCCAATAATTCTGGATCACTCTCAAATATTGCCATTTCTTCCTTATCCAAAACCACCCATGCTTCTATACCATCACCACAGCTCGTCTCCTTCTGAAGAATAAAATTCTTCAAGAATGTCTTCACAATTGGACCAAGAGCAACCCATATAGGCTTCCCCCACCCAAAATCAGCTTCATAGAAACCCATTGTACACATACTTGCAACTCCATAAATGATTGGCTTTCTTGAGTCAGAATACATTGCTTGCTCTTCTTCTAATGACTTGTGAATCTCCTTGTAACCTTCTTTGCCTTGCAATTTCTGCAAATAGTCTAAATCAACTTTGTCCACTGTTTTCCTTATGAGACTGACCAAGTGAGGTAGTTCCTCACCGTTTTTCTCAGTTGTTGGATCATAACATGTAGTCTTTGTCAAGAAAATATTGCCGACTGTATGCTGTGGTAGCGATGGCTTCAGTCTGGGACGAAGATTGATGGAAAATGTCAGCAGCGACGGTCTTATTTGGGACTCCGAAGACGCTTCTCTGAATGCTTTGAAGGCAGATTTCCAAATAAGCCCAGATACCGCTCCAGAGCGAGATGGGTTAGGGACTTGTTCACTTCTTGCCTTCGCCTTGAGAGACGATAAAGCCGCTGCGTCGAAAACAAACCTCTGAATCCTGCCCTGCGCTTCTTTAGCCATGGAGGATAGCTCTCCGGTTGATGCCAAAGCCGGTGAAAACTCTTCGTTTGGTGGGAAAATCGTCGCGGCTGTGTTATCGACATTCACTTCCTTATCGCAGTTTTCGCGAGCAATGGCAGCCCAATCTTTCACAAAAGCAGTAAAAGTGGCTGCGTCGATGAGTTTGTGGAAAAAACACATGCCAAGCGCAATCCCACCACATGAAAATATGTTAGCTTTAACAGCTATTTGCGCCACCTCCTCCGGCGGCTCCTTGCTAATAATTTCACATGGAAGGAAGCTCTCCAGTAACTCCATTTTAGGAGGACTAATACATTCACTCATAGAACAACTTACTCTGGCTTCCATATACAGAGCTCCCTCATCGTTACAGTCAATGGTGGTAGCATCTTTGATCCTTCCTGCAATTGGGTAAAAGCGAGCCAGTGCTTTTGACAGTGAATCTTTAAGAAGTGCAATTTTGTTCTCGACCGGGATTTGATCGCCAGTAGCAGGGTAGAAGAACACAAATGGGAAGTACATTAAGGGAGAAAACTGGTCAAGAAATGAGAGCTTGAAAGTTCTAAGGTGAGGAGGTGTTGGGGAAGATGGTTTAATGGCTTCCCTTGTAGTAGTGGCTTCAACTCCCATCTCAACCATTGTTTTAGAACAGAGAGTGTTAGTTGCAGAGACTACAGCATGTGATCAATGTTCCATTTCATGCTCAGTTTATGAAGGGAGTGAGTGTCCAAGATTGTTTCTTGAATGAGCAGACAATTGTTGACTGGATGATAATAATTAAATCAAACACAACGCCTGTCTATATACTAATATGTAACTGTCTTTCTCAATTGGGCTGACTATTGTTGACCGGGTGATAACAGGACAAAGGATTGGTGTGCTTATGCACTAGACTTTAGCCAACTTACTATGATGTCAAATTAAAAATTCTTATACGTGCGGATTTGATGACATTCAAATTTAGATCCATAACGAATATCCAAATAGCAAACTTGTATAATGTCGTTATCGGTTACCTAAAAAAATTTATATTGCTATTATTAGTTACTACATGGTCAGCAATTGTATGCTCATTTGAGAAACAAGGATAACCACGTGCAATACATGCCTCACTATTCATGAGGTGTACTGGTAAAAAGATAGTGGAGTTCAATTGACTAGAATTGTATTGGAAGGTAGATCAATGATTTCAAAGAATAATTTTCCTTGCATTGCCTTATAAATTGACATTTAAAAGGAACAAAATTAAAGAGTGAATTTAATTTAGGGATAATTCTCGAAATCGCCCTTATATTTTGCAAAAAATTTCAACCAAGTCCTTATATTTTTTTTCTCGGATTAAATGAGCTCTTGTACTTTTCATGTTGGACAACATTTAACTCTTATATTTTATTTAGTTGTTAAAATTTGCTGGCGTCGCAAGTAATAAATGAGGTGTCGTCGCATTAGTGGTCAAATTATATAAAAATTAAAAAAAAAAAAAACATAAATTCTCTCTTCCTCCTCCTCTGCGAACTTTTTGATGTCGCCGCTCATCTTCCGGCAAGCCAAAAACGGCGGTTACCGTTGCTACTACCATGAACACAGTACTATTTCGCACTCCAATCAAAGAGCCACAAGCGGTTCTGAAAAGAACAAATCCCCAATCTCTTGAATGGGCGGGCTGTCTTGTTCTTGATTTTTCAGGAGATTGAATCTCTTCACTGAATTTTCCCTTGAAAGGTTTACTGTGCTTGGTCTTTGGAAGGTTATCACTTCATATTCCTCATTAGTGCTTAGCTACCAAGAGCTAAGCTCAATTTCTGCTCTAAGACTAAGACCCAACTCTAGTTGGGGCAAGACATCCATTCCAATAGCAATCTTGTGTGGGATTACAGAGCTAAGTCCAATCTTTACTGGAAGACCCAGCCCTAGTTGGGTCAAGACATCCAATCCAATGATTATCTTGTGTTGGATTGCATATCGAAGCAACACACCTCACAGCACCACAGTTTTTTGTGACACGCCAGACAGTTTTTGCGTTTCAACTCACCTCACAGCACCTCGCCACACCTCACAGCACTCCCAAACGCTTACAATGTATGTTGAATTGTCCTACGTAATCAAATTATGTCAATTATTTTATTTTAGATTAATGTACAACATAAACATTAAGTGATTTTATATTAATATTATTAGTCATCTAATATAACCGTAATTTAGATACGCCAAACGCACCTCATAGCACTACACCGCACCGCACCACAGTTTTAAAAGTGATGCGCCAAACAGTTTTTTGCGTTCCAACTCACCTCACTGCACCACAGTTTTATAACTCACAGTACCACACCACACCTCACAGCACCTCAGAGCATTCCCAAACAAGTATTGTTCATTCACCACCGGTGATCTTGTGGAAGGGTGTCAATTGAATTGATGATTTAGTGAGTTATTATAAATTGGGGCTATAGCTGATTATCCAAAAAATGGAGGAATCAATTGGGATGAATACATTTTCAATTAAATTTAAATACAACTTTTTTAATGAAAAATTATGAATATGTTTTTATTTGAATTATGAGTCCTGCGGTATTTTTTTTCTCAAATAAAAATTAAATTGAAAGTTAAAAAATATAAAATTCTGAACCGTTGAATATAAACTTAAAACATTCTATGTCTTTTTCACGTCCAATTTGATTTTTGTTTGGGAAAAAAAATACCGTTGAATTTGCAATCCTGATCAAAACAAAATAATCATTTTTTTTCTTATCGAATTGATCTAATTTTTTGACGGTTAAAATACATTAGTGCTTGAAGTTAAAAAAAAAGAGCCTAAGGTCTTGAGCTTTTAACTTCTAAAATGTTCTGGATATGATGTATAGTGTCTATGATAAAGACTTGGGTAGGCAGACGTGAGGGAAGGAATGCTTCAACTCTTCAAAGTCTTCAATTTTGATTTGATGGTCTATAATTTTTGTTTTATTAGGAGAACAAGCAGACTTCAAGTCTTCAACGACTTGTAAATGTTTTTTAGAAACAACAAATGCATTGTGATTATATGTGACAAAACTCTGTATTGAATTTGTTTGACTTGGATTAAACTAAGTTTAGACAAAAGTCAAATACTTGAAATTTGGGTCCAAACACAAAATTTTGTAAGATTTAAAATCGTGTCCGAGTCTAAATACATAAAATCTTGTTCGATCTACTTGTTCGGACCCTAACCCATATTAGGTTATTGTCCGATTGATTTATCCGGATTTAAACCAATTCAGGTTTGATCAATTAAATACGTCCGAAGTCCAATCCAACTTAACATTCGGACATGTAAATATTGCGTAAATGCGTGATGTTGTTAGACTCGGAACCAATTTTTTTTATTATAGATTATTATAAATAGACTTGGTCGTCCCCTTCCAACTTTTCTTATTTTGACTAATAAATTACTAAGCGTGTCATTCATCTTCTATAAACTAGACTATTTTGCATCTCAAACCAAACTGAGAAAGCCATGGCTAACTATGGATCAGCCACACAAAGGCCACATTTGACTTCACCACAAGTGTCCGATCACGACGCCGGTGACTCGACCGGAAAACAGAGCAAGGAGTTCAGGTTTGTCTGTCCCTTCAACATCCCTTCCAACCCAGAATCCGCGGCAACCAGGATCATCAAGAACTTGTACAATCTCGGACTCTACTATTCACTATTTGTATGGCTTGTGCTCTTTATAAGCCTGATTCCAGCGCGTAAGGTGTCGTTGATATACTTGGTCATCATGACCTATATAACCACTCTGTATCTGTTACTGATAAAGGCAATTCCTGCTACAAGTTTCCTTCATAAGATCATTGGAAGAGGAGTTGTGTTGCCTTTGATTTGTCTTGTAACCATGGTTGAGCTCATCTTGACCAAGGCTGGCTTGCATCTCTTGATTTGTCTTGCTGCTACGATGCCTATTGTTTTGGTTCACGCAGTTTTGTGGGTTCTAAATGATGTGGCGGTGGACGGCGGCGGCGGTGGTGAAGAGGTGGTGGCTTTGGTGCAGAAGAGTGACACTCCTGGTGATGGTGGATCTGAGTCAATGGTTTAAGTCTTTTGTTTGACTTTTCTTTTTCTGTTCAGGTGTTAAAAAGAATTTTCCTAGAATATGCAACTAGACCCCTTAAGTTTGATCTACTTGCAGAGACACCCTTTTAACGAGAGTGTTTATAGTTTATACTTATATACCAAATAATTTGCATATCGCTCAATAATTTATGGTAATTCTTAAGGTTTGATTGTAATTTGATGGAACTTGGAATTTGTATGGTCTAAATATTAATAAAAAAAAAAATAATGCGTTTTTTTTTTTTTTCTTTTTGTAATAATATTAAGATGAAGATTTCGATTTGGCTGGGTGGGTCTTTGCCAGAGAATTTATGGGACAGAGAATTTCAAGTCATTCAGGCCCATGTTTCGAAAATGGATCCTATCAATTAAAGGTAGACTTTAGTCACACCCCAACATTTTCTAAAGGCACCCCGACTTACATTGACTTTGCTTTGATTTTGTATTTTTTTGGTCTTCAGTTGCTCACACCCCACTCTCAATTGAAGCCCAAGAGACTTTCATTCCCTTCGCCACAAACATCAACCCTAAAACCATATTTGACAAACCCTCGCCGTCACCGAGCAAACCAGATGTAGACTTTGTCCAGTGTCTTCACAACTGCAGAGATATTCGTCCTCCCTAATAAACCAATCAAGATTGACTTTGTTCAACAGGAACATCGGTGGTTGTAGGGGATCATTGTCGACGTTCGGATGACTCACAAGTTCAAGGATCTGGATATGGAAGAGCATTTGACGGCCCCCAGCGACTGAAATTCAGAGCTCGAGAGAAAGGGTCTACTCCATCTGAACCCAATTCCACCTTATCTGAACCCATTCCACATCGACCCATCGTCAATTTCACCCTTTATTAAGGCCTTGGCTTTATCTTCTTGTAGTCTCCACAAAGCTCAACACGCTTTTCCATCATATGGAACAACCCATGTAGTCTTCATTGTAAAAAGATTAACGTTCATGCTTTCCAATACCATGATTCATGCGTATTCGTGTTGTGATGAGTTGAATCTTGCAAGCAACTGTTTGATGGAATGGACGGAATGGTTGACAAGGAATTGGTTTCTTGGAATGGCTTGGGGTGTATTTGTAAAATGTTTGGGATTTTTTGTATTTTGGGTGTCTTTATAAATATTTATAAGTTTTTAGGGTATCTTTAACAAGGGGTGTCTTTAGAAAATATTGAGGTATGACTAAAGTTTACCTCAATTAAATCATGTAAGACGAAGGCCCATAAATCATAAACAAAAATATTTAAAGTCGGAGGACCATACAAAAAATAATTTCTAACATGCCTATCAAAAGTGGATTACATTGACATGGACCTTTCTACCCTTGTTTAGGGCCACCTCACCTCAATAAAGCTTGTATACCCTCCTCTAATATCTCTCTATATATCTCAATTAAAAAAAAAAACACCCACTAATCATAATTCATAGCCACCTCTCGTGTCTCGTCTCCTCTCTCAAAGTCAAATAACCCAAGAAATCAACCGCCGCTCGCCAAATAAAATAGCATAAAAATGACAACCCTAACCGCGCCCAAAACCTCCCTATGCGGTGATGATCATGACCGTCGTTATTATGATCATGGCTGATGGACGGTGGTGATGATAGGAGTGCACTTTCATGTGGAGCAAATCAATGACCATAACCCACAGAACACGCTAGCCTTTTCCCTTGGCCACCACCCCCAAACGCACCACACCTAAGCGGTGGTGGCCTCATCCATCCGTTTGTAGATCTCAAAATCAGCCGCACACCCCTCCACCCACCCACCACTTTAACCCCACCCAACCCCAAATATCAATCAATGATGTCACTAAACAACATCAACAACAACCGCCACTTCCTCTTCCCCTGCTTTTCCTCCTCCCTTGCTATCGTGCGGCGCTTCATTTATCCTCCGCCAACCCCAACCGAGTTTCTTCCTTTTATTTATCAAATACCTCCTTCGTGATCGACCGATTCACGTTTTGTTTCCTTCTATTCTCTAACTTTTGTCTTAGTGTTGTTGCTATCGTGCGCCGGCGTCTTTATCGTGCACCAGCGGCCGGCACCGCCATCGCAAGATTCTTCCTTTTGTCTCTCGAATAATTCTTCTCTTATCCACCGATTTACCCATTTTGTATCTTTTTGGTTCTTTTGGAATTACGCCATGGCTACGACTCCGTCGTCATCCTCACCACAAGAGACGTCTCATTCTTTTCCTGTCAACCCGCAACTGCTTCCGGCGCTTCCTGCTCTGCTGCAGCCGTCATCGGCGACTCCGTCAACGAACCCTCGGCGCCTTCCACCGCCTTGCTGGTCTAACGATGAGACTGTGGCCCTAATTGATGCCTATCGTGACAAGTGGTACACCCTGCGCCGTGGAAATCTGAAGGCTAACCACTGGCAGGAGGTCGCAGAAGATGTGGCTCGACGCTGCCCTATTGCTTCGCCTCCTAAGACCGCCGTCCAATGCCGGCACAAGATGGAGAAGCTGCGTAAGCGGTACCGCGCAGAGATCCAGCGTGCGAGATCTATGCCCGTCTCTAGGTTTTCGTCGTCCTGGGTCCACTTCAAGCGTATGGACGCTATGGAGAAGGGTCCATCAGCGAAACCCACTTACAATTCCGGTAGTGATAACGAGAATGACGTGGATGATAGCGATCATGACGATAACGGCAATCAAGATTTCTATGAAGATGGGTTGTTCAATAACAGTCGGAACAGAGAGTCTGATAATATGAGGAGTGTGAACAAGATGTATCGGAATGTTGTGGTCACGGGCTCTGGCAGTGGAGCTGCTGGAGGTGGGTATAGGATCCGGATACCCACTGGTGTGAGTATAGCTCAGCCTGCTCCGTCTAAATTTTATGCAAAAATTGATAACAGATATAGTCCACTCCCTAACCCTAATTTAAATAACAACAGTAACCCTAATTCTAAATCCGGGTTTGGGGCTAGGGTTGACAGGGAGTTTGATGAGAAGCCAAGGAAGAGGGAGAGGGGAAAGGAGGAGGATAAGGAACCAGTTGCGGAGATGGTGGGAGCCATAAAATTGTTGGGGGATGGGTTTGTGAGGATGGAGCAGATGAAGATGGAGATGGCGAGGGAGATGGAGACTATGAGGATGGAGATGGAGATGAAGCGAACAGAGATGATTCTAGAATCCCAGCAACGGATTGTGGAGGCCTTTGCGAAGGCCATGTCTGATAATCAGAAGAAAGCTAAGAGAATGCCTTCACCAGAATCTTAGGGACATAAATGTGCTGGCTTTAGCACTCCCTGGCTTGGTTTTTCTCAAGATGGAGTCATGTAAGCTCAAGGTTTTCAATGTCTAGTTCAATTTCATGCCGCATTTTTATTATATCTTGAGCTATTGAATGATGTATTGTAGAACTTTTAAATGTTTAGACTGCTGTGAGCTCGAGATTTTTAATGTCTAGTTCAATTTCACGCGGCATTTCTATTATATCTTGAATGATGTAGAACTTTAAATGGTTTAGAATGCTGTTTTAGATTGGTAGCTTTCTTTTCTTAAGTTGTAGGCTGAGGTAACCCAACTGTGTCATCTTTGGAATTTGATTCAATGTGGAGGAACCAAGTTGTTTCATATTCTGCTTATATCGAGAATGGTTACTTGTATGATGTTTGGATTACCGCATGGTAAAGTTTGTTTTATCATGTAAAGGATGCTTAATCTGGGGATGTCATCGTCTTGCTTGCTTGCTTTTGATTGCGTAAATTATCCTTCTTGGCATACCCTATTGAAGGTAGGAATTCTTTTGGAATCTAAAACCTTGTTGTTTCACCTTTTTACAGTTTCTGCTTGTGTGAATTGTGGAGTATAGGATGTACTATTCGACATCGACATGCCATTGCAATGGAAGTAAAATCTACTGTTGTTTGTAATTCGATGCAATGCAGAGAGACCAAGGTGTCTCTCATCGTTTGCAGTTGGGTTTTTCTGCCCATGCATAAATTGGTTTTCTCACAGTGATAAAGGTTGTCTGATTTTGGCATAATTTGACCCTGCCTGCTTTTGCACTTTTGTTGGTATAATGGAAGTTTGACCTGTTTTGAACTTTTTTCAAGTATTCTTCCTAATTATTTTGAAGAAGGTATGGTTTTTAAGCATCAATGGTGGTTATGCAGTTTCATATCACAACGGAGTTTATCGGAGGCGGGTTTTCCTTTGTGTCTTTTTCCAAAGTCCTTATGAAATAGTTCGTCAGAGTTGTGTCCCTAAATCAATCTAGTGACATCTCCAAAGGAGATTCATGCCTGGAATGGACACTGACGCCATGTTTTTTCTGGTACGAATGTGATAAAAAGTGTTGGCCAAATTATTGGCTCCTTTTGATACTCTCTTTTGTATGTGATATGGGCCTCAAATTCAATCGGTTGTTTCGGTAATAAAAGAGGTCACTCATGAACAAGTAAGTGCACGAGTTGTTCTCAGATTTTCTTAGTTTGCACATAAATCACGAGTGAAAAAAGAAGGAACAAGTAAGTGCACGAGTTGTTCTCAGATTTTCTTAGTTTGCCACACAAATCACGAGTGAAAAAAGAAGGGATATTTTAGGGGATTGAACCCGACGTGAATCGAACACGCAACCTTCTGATCTGGAGTCAGACGCGCTACCATTGCGCCACGGATCCCTGATGAATGTATGTGCCATCATGAGATTATTATACTTTTGTTTTCTATGTCCCAATTCTTTGACCCACAAAACCAACCAGTGTAGGCATTTTGATTTATATTTGAACCCTAAATTGGCTGAGAGACAATAATGAACCCTTCCAAGATCCAACAGAAAATAAAGTAAAGGATATGAAATTCTATTTGAAAAATCTCCCTCAATTTCACAATATCCCAACTGTCTACTTCTAACAAATAGAGTATGAGGTATCATTAGCAGACTAAAGATTTTAGGTGAAGGTCATATGGCAGTGAAGTCTAATCCTTCTCAAAAAGCATATACAAACAAGTAACAGTATTACAGAGAAACCGAAAATTATGAACTGTTCATCATAAAAACAGTTTATCATAGATCATATATATCAATATTTTCAAGGACTGGTATTGATTCTATGGAACCGTAAGGGGACATGTTTTTCCAAAACAGACACAGGAACATTACTGAACACTTCGGATTTGGTTGGAAGCTGAGCAATGTTATCTGCAATTTCCATGTCCTGCGGCAGAACATGACCGAATGCAGTGTATGCTCCTGTCCACTCGTTGTGGTTCGCTAGGCTGATGAAAAATTCGGGGCCTGAACCAACCCAGGCAACTGATCCTCTTTTAATTGCTGGGCATGCCTCGGTTGGAATATCCTTAAACTCTGCCCCATAAGCTTCGAGTGTTCCTTGAATTAGCGCAAATGGAGGTCCATAGGAAGCCTACAAAACTCATTCCACGAGCTT
Organism: Tripterygium wilfordii; assembly: GCF_013401445.1. NCBI lineage: Eukaryota > Viridiplantae > Streptophyta > Magnoliopsida > Celastrales > Celastraceae > Tripterygium > Tripterygium wilfordii. The sequence continues at coordinate 2,329,142 of NC_052248.1, read as the reverse complement.
CTGAATAAGAACTTATGGAAATGATCAAATAGGATCCTCTCTAACTGTAATTTCTGCAAAGATTTTCTTTTCATTCAAATGAGAGAAGGAAATTAACACTTAATACCTCAAGGCAATACTGAGGGAGCATTTGTTGAAAAAATATATATCAAGAATTCAAACGTGTTACGAAGATATACGAAAATGCACCGAATTTTTGCAATTCAAGAGACAAAAGCAATTTCAGTTAACTGTCAATAAAATAGCCCGGTCAAAAATTTGAAAGCATCTTACATGTCCAACACGATTTCCTTCTGAATCCCAAGAGTCCCCTCGGCTTTCTGCACGATAAAATCGACAACCAGCACAGAAGCGTGATGCCAACAGCTCAAGAATATATATCACGGAATGCGGGGCGCAATCCGGCAAAAGCTGCAGGGATTAGGATCACAGGTAAGTGTGGGGGGTCGAAGGTAACGTTTATTCTACAGTGTTTATTCTACAGTACACGAAAGAAATCCCATGTTCTTTTATGCTAACTATTAGCAATCAAGAGCACTATCAAGATGTCAAGGGAAGCACAAGGAAATGGAGGGAAAAAAAGGCCATTGACCATGCTATGTATAGAGGATGGTTATCAGGCTATTCTTTAAAATGAAATTCTTGAAAGCCATAAATAAAGCTAGATAGTTCGCTCAAGAGGATCCCCTCTGTCATAATTCTGTGCTCCTCACCGGTTTCTTCTGGTGATAAGGACATTAACCTCTTAAAACGCCCACAAAAAGTTTGGGACCAATATCTAAATCATTAATCATGCAGGGGCCTTCAAGACTGGTGATGAAGCACCTACTGTTCACTATAATAGTTAGTGATAAGAATGAAAGTCTTACACAAGATATTGAAGGAGTGAATGTGTTTGAGCCGTTCAAGATGGTAGAAATATCAAGGTATGTGGTTGAAATATTCTTACTTTAACTAAGCTCCTATAGAAAAACATTGAGCATCTAGCCAGTAGATGAAACACTTACTTTTACACGAAGCATCCCATATTCAGTTTCCAGTCCAATAATACCCTACAAGAGACAACCAAATTATCATTCATGGAAAAGCAACCTAAATCAGCTGTTATTATGTATCTAGCTTGAGATTCAATTGCAAAAACAGCAACAGATAATGCATAAAAGTAACTGTAGTTAAAGGAACATAGGTCACAAAAATAATCATTATGACTATACATCTTCATGGAGATAAAGCAATCATTATATGACTTTTTTTTCCTAGCAGCTATTAGTACAAAGATATTACATTCTCAATATTGGGTGAAGGCATATGCTGAAAACCACCAGAAGATATTTACAAATAAAAAATCCCTAGAGATGAAAAGCAGACCAAAGTGAATACTTCGTCTTTCGAATGCATCATCTCCAAAAATAACAATTCAAGCACGGCTATTATTATCTTCTGAAAATTAGCATCTCTAGCTTTCATTCTCTACAAGACTGCCCATGTACAATCCATTGCCTTTAGCAACAACAATTTTTCTATTATCAGTAAGTAGACTTGCATGCAAACAATATGTATATGTACAAGTGGTAAGGCAGATGCATGTTTGAAAGATGCTTCAGTGCAAGAAGAAAAATTATGACAAGTACACCAGTATTAGATTACATTTACTTGTACACACTTTAAAAAAATAGAGGTAACAGTGAACAACTTGTAACCTCGGTTTTTCCAAAGACTTGTCCAGAAGTCCAAATCACTTTATCGCCCGAGCCGTGCAGCTGAGGGCCCAGCGTATCCCTTTGTTTCTTCAGCCAACACTGGAAGCAATTTGAGGAAGAATTTTCAGATGATATACATGCATTTATAACTTGAAACATAACTATGTTGTCAAATATAACTGCATGCAACACTAGGCTCCTGCATCAAAATATACCCCTTCAGTGCATTACCCACACCAAACACCAAATTGAGCAAATATCATTCTACACATAATGCAATTCTATTCAACTGCCTTCCTCAATCACTTTATAAATTGTTGATGACTTCGCCATGTAAATTTGATTCAAAACAATCACACTTGTTAAGATCTTTAATTATAGACAGTTCCACAAAAGGAGAAGGTCCAAAAAATTTGGAGTGATCAGAAATAAGAACGTAGGCTTTACACTAAGTTGTATGAGGTGAAGTGGTGAACCCAGATAGCCATGCTGGATTTATAAAGATATGCTCTCCCCATTTAGGTCAAAAAGGTGAAACAGAGGCTTCATCAAGATGCTACATAGTTAAAGTTTCGATCTTCCAAGTTGGTCGAATGAGTTGGTATGCATGTGCATGATTGTATTCTTGGACAATAATGGAGCTCAAACTCAACGGCCTCGCATAAAATAAGATAACTGCTCACTGTAACGTACTGTATCTAACAGGCATATTAGGATGTCCCTAAAATGTGAATCTCCCGATAGAAACTTAATATGCATTTTCAATGGCGAAAGGTTCATTTCCCAGCACGTAGGGAATATCGAGATAGTGTTTCTATTATTCCAAACCTGATGCTAGGAGATCAACTTCAGATTACGGCGGAACAAAAAATAAAATCTCTTTTGCAATCAAAAGCACACAACATAAAAAGTCAAAAACTATCTGAGTAAAATATTTAGTCACAATTTTCCACATCTTGTTTCCTTTCCACAATTTATCTTGCACAAATCTGCAATCAACAAGAAAATTGCTTTCCGAATACATAACAGATATATAAAGAAATGAACAAGCGAACAATCAACATCAGGAATCAAAGAATATAAACAATTGAACTGAATTCAAATTCAATGCAAGAACGGAAAGCCATTACCTCACCAAATCTAGACCCACAAGCTTCTCTATCACCACAGAACACCCAAGTATCACACAAACAAGACCCACCTTCCCTCCCACACATCTCCTTACAGGCCATACAGCATTCCCTTGAAGAGTTGACCTTGAAATCGGATCCCCATCTCACCGCATCTCCCCAAAGCTCCAAATGCTCAATCCCTCGGCAACACTCTTCCTCCCCTTCTTCATCACCGATTGAATCTCCTCCATTTCTATTGACATTTGACCCAAGAGAGTGTGTATTGCTATTGGGTAGCGGTCTAAAGAGCACAGAGAGGCAGAAATAGACGAAGGAGCAGGAAATCATACCCATCACGAAGAGGATCAGAAGGGCACATCGACCCAGTTCTGAGTCGGTTTGCCTGCGACCCATTTAAGCTCAAAGACCCAGAAATCGTTCCGTGTTGACCGTTTTCCCTCTTAGCTTTGTAGTTGTTGTTCTTGTTTCTTCAAAGACGGAGGACTACGCAGAGCTTTTATGGCGAGAATATTTAATTGAAGAAGAATAAGAAGACGGCATTGGGATCATAGGATTCGTGTCAAATAAAATTCTTGGTAGCCCGAAACAGACCAAATCTACCATAAAATTCAGTCCGGAAAAGAATCATTCTTGTTTTATCTGTCCTGATTCAGTCCGGAAGATCCCATGTTAATCACAGCTTTTTACCTTTTAATCTCATTGGGAATTACATTGATTGGGCCTCAAAGAAAGCCCATTTAAATTCCTTCCCTTTAAGGCCGGCCCATATTAACTGTTTCCTACTTCCTAGTTAGAGCCGTTGTCTTTCCTAACTGAGTTTGGTTTCCTAATCCTTAATTCCTTATCTTAATAGTTTAGAAAATCCCAACTCCATAAATAAAATATTTTAGAGACCAAACCAACACAAGACTCTACTCCTACTATTATTTGTGAAGAAGCCCCAATGGAAGATCCGATGGTTATGGGCGATTTCAACAAATCTGCAGCTTTTCTTGATTCCACCATGGTTGATTCTGAAACTTCATATGAAGAAGAAGAAGAAGAAGAAGAGGGTCAAAAGGCCTAGATTAGACAAGGTGGAATTAACATGGGAGGGTATGTGCAGACATTCTACAGGAGGAATAATTGAAGGAATTTGCATGCTTTGTGGGAAAATATTGAACAAGGATTCCGATGTGGGATTTGAGAGAGATTTGCTTCAAAGACTATTTTCTGTTTCAACTTCAAGTGCTGCAAAGTGATTCACAAGAAACTTAGGAATAATTTGTTTTTAGTTTTGATTATTTGACCATTAATCTATGTAAATTCTTCTCAAGTTGTTATATATTTTGATGAGAGATTTTCCAATTACCATTTATTAATTAATATGACTCTAAATTTTTATCTAGCCATTTTTTTTTACTAAAGGAAAAAAAAAAGAATAATAAGAGATGGGTAACAAAATAATAATAATGAAGCATGAATATATAGGGGATCTTAAAAAAAAAAAAGGAATTAGATGGGTAGCTTATAAACAAGATGTGTGGTCAATTTTTCCCATTATAATTTTTTTTCATATATATACATACATACATACAAAATTCTTCTTCATTTTGACCCCATGTATATTTTATGTTCTTTAATCTTAATTAGGCCATAAGAAATTTTAAACGTCCACATAAAATAGGCTTGGTGATTAACTCTTTATCTCTTCACATTAGCCCATCAGGTGAGTTGGTTCCAACAAAAAAATAATATTTGTAAATCAACTTTCAAGTTTCAATCATTACTTATTTATTCTATAATATTTTGATTTTTAGTATTGCTTTTCATATTTTGAAGACATAATTAATAAATAACTTAAAAAAAATCCGGAGTGCTACCCCCTATCTTAGCAAAGATTTTTCTCACCCTAAATATTTTTAAATATTTTTTATTATATAATTTTTTTTATAAATCTGACCCCATATACTTTGGAGGCTGAGTCCGGCCATGTATATACAAAAATTCTTTCCCACGGAATTTAAGAACTTGTTTTAGCGGTTATTACTTATTACTCGTATGGGGATTACGAATACTTGGGCCTCTAGGCAAGCCCATTTAAGTTCTCTCTTTCTTTAAGGCCCATATCACTTGTTTCCCTATTTCAGACCAATTATTATGTTTCCTTATCATAGATGGTTTGGGAGTTTAACCAACTATAAATATTAGAGACCAGGCTTCACGTAGTCCTTCACTCCTTATTGCGACTCTTGGACAAGCGTGACGAAGGTAATGGAATCGCTCTGCAACATCATAGCCAAACAAGCCAGAAATTTGAATGAGAACGAGACCCTGTTGTCATCGGAATCTAATATTCAATCTTCGCGAGTTCATTCTCCAGGGTTCGTTCCGGGCATCGATGATTTCAACAAGTCAGAAGCTTTTATTGATGCCGCCATTGGAGTCAAAACGCCCAGAATGGATAATTTGGAGACTCTACTGAAAACCCATTTGAAATTAGGATTTAGGCGATGGTTGGACAAGGATTCTGGTTCTGGTTCTGCATCTTCGACGATCTGGTCTCCAAAGACCGTTCTGTACATGGAAGATGTTAGATTACCAGTCTTTCTTGAGGGTTCCCATGATTGTGGATCTTCAGATGAAGAAGAAGAAGTTAAGATGGTCAAAAGGCCCAAGTTAGATAATTTGGAGAGTGAACTGGAAACCCATAAGGAATCATCAGTCCCCTTGACTAAGAAGGTTTTGTGTTCACATTCTACAGGAATTGTGCATGGAATGTGTATTCTTTGTGGGCAGATAATGGATAAGGAAACTGGTGTGAAATTTGAGTGCATTCAAAAGGAATTAGGACTCTTTGATGAAGAATTTGTTAGAGAAAAGAACCATCTGGTGAGCCGTAAAAAGCTCTGCTTGGTGCTTGATCTTGATCACACACTGCTCCATACAAGTAAGATTGTAGATATGAAACCAAAAGAAGAAAGCTGTGAAGGTCTTTTCAAGTTTGATTCTCTGCAGATCATGACCAAGTTAAGGCCTTTTGTTCACAACTTTCTCAGAGAAGCAAGTGAGATGTTTGAGATGTATATTTACACAATGGGGAACAAATCCTATGCACTTGAAATGGCAAAGCTGCTAGACCCCAAAGATGATGACTACTTCACTGGTAGAATCATATCTAGAGAAGATAGTACCCAGGAACATCAAAAGAGTCTTAATAAGGTTCCAGTACATGAATCTGTTGTGTTGATACTGGATGATAAAGAGAGTGTATGGACAAAGCACAAAGACAATCTGATTCTGATGAAAAGATATAATTTTTTCCCTTCAAAGGCTAACCAAGTTGGGTTCAATTTTAAATCTCTTTCTGAGCAGAATGCTGATGAAAATAAGTCCGGGGGAGCGCTATCTACTGTTCTCAAAGTTCTCAAACAAATTCACAGCTTATATTTTGAACAAGTAGTAGTGGCTAATAACTTGATGACAGAGATGTGAGGGAGGTGTTGAAAGGAGTTAGAAAAGTTGTTCTGAAGGATTGCAGATTAGTATTCAGTCAAGTTTGCCACACCAAATTCCAGTCTAATAAACACCCTCTATGGAAGATGGCAGAGCAGATGGGAGCTATCTGCTTTACAAAGGTTGATGAAAGGGCTACACATGTGATCTCGACAAATTCCGGGACTAAGAAGTCTCGTTGGGCATTGAAAGAGAAGAAATTTCTGGTCCATCCAAGCTGGATTGAGGCTGCTTATTATTTTTGGCAAAGGCAACCAGAAGAGAAGTTCTGCATCAGCAAACCAAAGTGTAGGTGCGATCCATTGATATTCACTGAAACTGAACAACACATGTGCAATTGCAGTTGGTAGGACAGCTTAGTTTTGTATGTGATGGAGCTTATGAAGAAGCAGAATCAGAATGGTTGGAAAGACTGTATTTTAAAACATCAAAAATCTTGTATACAGACTTCACCTTGTCTATGTGGAAGACAAGAACTAAGACAATTATCACTTTTTATCAGAAAAATATTCTTCTCTCTTATGTCAGTCAAGAAATTGTGTTGCACTCTGTGTACTTTGTTGAAAAACAAGTAGTTGTTTAAGGTTCTAGTTTTCAACAACATTGTACTAATACTTAATATATATGTTCCATTATCTTAATGAGCAAGGTTGTTCAACATAAATGCAATGTGTTATAGGTTTATAGAGAGTCCAACTACAACTACCATATAAATCACACGTATTTTTATTTTATTTTTTTAGTATAAAATGTTTCTATTGGCTAAAACCATGTGTCAACAAAAATACAAATTTTAGGTTTTCATAGATATTATATATAACTTACCAAAAAAAAAATCATATATATATATATATTACAATATTTACATAGTTCAAATAATGGGTTAGGGAGAAATTCTCACATGAGGGTCTAAAATAAGGACGTAAAATAATGATGTATATTTACATCATTGATTTGAAACATGTGAGATCCAAAGCAATGAACTCCCCTTGTCACCTCACTAATCCACACCATTAAAAAATGACCTTCATTTTACACCCTTATTTTAGACTCTTATGTGAGAATTCCTCATGGGTTAGATTCGGATGCATAATTAGGGACAAGTATGGACGTTTCCTATCTGCAGATGCAGATGCAGAGTTCTTACTAGAGGTAATTAAATTTGTGCTACCACTGAGGTATATGAAAATAGAGCTAGAAGGTGACTCGAAAATGACTGGATGCCATTTGAAAAGGTATGGGGTTATTTCCAGAGCTGGGGAGGTATGATTGAGGAGGGTATTCTTCTTTTACATTCTGTGAAGACATGGACGGTGAATGTATGTGCTCATACCTTTACGCAGATAGCTCTCGGCGATCCTACCTTCAATCTGGTTACATAATCCTCCAAGCTTCCTGCGCGAGGACTTGACAGTGTGATTCTCCTATGATTCATTATGATTGAATGTCCTGTTTCATCTTGTGAATGTGTTAAAAACTTAAAACATTGATACCCTTGACATCACAAGATATGAAATCAAAAATATGTCTGAAGCCTGAATGATACACAAGACCATTACCCTTCTGTTCGATTTTCTGACTCGACATATACATCTAGCAATAGTGTTTCCAGTACTTATAAACAATCAAATGAGTTCAAATTATATACAAAGACAGCAATATACATAATTACTTTAAAATGATGAACAAAAAAGCACCACCATGCAGCATAACAAAACATTTTGACAAAGCTCTGAGCGGGGTTTGGTTTCCCCCTCTAGCCGTCTGACCCGAGCCAAGTTGTCTCCAAATTTGCAGAAGGGCCACAGAAAAATGAGATCAAACAGTTAAAAGCAATAAGTAACATGCCTGATGATTCCTCTTGCATAAGACAGTTGGGCAATAAGCAGAAATTAGATGGCATTAAAAAAGTAGCTAACAAAATGAAATTCTGCTTCCTTTCTTCAAATTGTGAATCACTAAACATTCCCATGCATGCTCTAAATTATAAATAATATGAATCACCAAAATATAGGGGGAATTGCAGAACCAACGAAAGCAAGGCATTAACGGAAGCTTGACTTGGGCATTCATCTTCACAATTAGAGTGTGCATACCCTGGTCTCTCTCACTTGAAGTTCTCAAACCAAATGGAGCAGAGGAAACTAGTTGAAAGATAATCTGTATTCATAAATTGATAATGCACAGAGATCGATTACTACTAAAACATATCTCAATGACCAGAACTCATATTTCTATGATGGAAATTAGAGCGCTTCTTCTACATCCAAAATATAACAATCCAGCCAGACATTCAAAAACTTCATTTAATGCAGCAATCCATAGGAAACCATGCATATGAAGAAGCAATGACACAATAGTCATCCAAAAAAACCTGGCAATCCCAGATCTTACGACAGCAATCGGAGCACCGCAACTATAAATTGCAACACCACCATGTAAAAATAAACCAGCCAACATAAGGAATTTCTGATAAGGTTTTCCAAACTTAACTGAACTAGAAGTATATGCAGAATAAAGTATAGTTCTTTTGGAAGACATCAGTCGAGCACCCTGAAATCCAAGTAGACAATGTCAATCGACATTCTCATCGTGAGGAACAATTTCCAACTTTATTCTCGCATTTCTAGTGAATACGCAATAAATTGTGTTTCTTGCTTGTTCAACATAAATGACCACCTTCGTTTGTTTTGCCATATCATCATTATAATAGACAAGGGTTATTCTAAAGATCAAGAAAGCTTATTAAGATTATTAAGATTAGTAGAAGAGAGAGCCATGTCATGGAAGGCAAAGGACCAAAAGAGAATCACAAGAAACTCTTGTCATTGATCTTCCTATAGATGGCATATCAAGAAATCTTCCTTGCAAGTATCATCAACAATCCTGCTTGCACAAACATTTTGATCTTCACAAGAGCATTTGTGACCGGAAAAACATCCTCTCATGCAATTACAAAAACCCCACCACAGTATCTTAACACTTTTTCAGTTGAAATAATTCTTCAGTCAAAGGTACCCTCAATTTTTGATATCCAAGTGCAGACGTCGCAAATAAATTTCAAATCCAGTTCATGATGTATAAAGATCAAAGATAGATATTGAATACAAGTAAGCTGTTCCAGTATTATTAGAGCGACATGCAGAGGTCTTATTCTACTAGATAACTAAAGGAGCCTTGATTATCATTAATCCCGTGATACAGAAGCTGACTGAACTTCCACTAGTGACCCTGTGGGAGCCACCGAAAGAATCTTTTGGCTTCAAACAGTATAATGTCAATGAAGACTATAAGGTGGAGCACTTGTTCAGGGAAAAAGTCTAGCTAATTCAGTTATGAGGTGCTAGAACTCGGAAAAGGACTTTGGAAAGCTCTAGAGGGGCTTACTTTTTAAACAATTTTCTTCAGCTGCAGACCCATTTTTAGCCTTTGAAGCTTTCCATTGAGTTCCTCAAATTGATCAAAAGTGATTACTTGATGTCAGTGGATGTGGCAAAAGAAAAGTTTCAAGCTAGAGCCGTAGAACAAATGATAGGGTTGTTGAGATGAGCATTAACTGCCTTGGTTGGTCACTTGTCAAAATACTGGCATAGACATTTGGATGCCAAGGATTTATCCATATCAAATCTCCGTAAAGCACCATGAATGTGATGAAGCAATGACATATTAGTCATCCATCTTGCTATAGAGATCAGGCTAAACCTAAAAGATTGCCTCTGTCTATAACCACATGAAATAAAATAGTAAACATCAATAATTTCACGATTACATACTTGATCGTGGGAATTGGCATGACTCCATGCCAAAGGAGCCCATAGATACCTTCATGTAGGCTTTACATAGGAGGCTGCATGCACTACAGTGGAGAAGGCTACATGTACCAGCTAATTTCCCATTACCCTCAGCAAATTTCTAATATCCCAACATTAAATACATTTTAATGTTGTATACCCACTGGGTATATTACCCACAGATAGAACAAGGTTATATATTAACCAAGATGCCTTCCAAGTCTTACCAGAAATCAATCCAATCAATTCAACATAGCCAAAAAGTCTAAATATTCCTTGAGGCATATATAGAGAAACATCTCAATTCCGTTACATACTGTGTCCATTTAAATGGCTGATGCAGTGCAATGCTATGTCCACAGTCCACCAGCTGGAGTTCCTTAAGAAAAGAGATGAAATTCATACATAATATACACTCAAAGATTCTCTTTTTCATTCCTAACAAATAAGTCTCAATAAGATAACCAGTCTGTAGATCTCTTTATGGTTTGAACCAACCTAGGCACTCCCATTTTGATAAATAACTTTGCACTAAATCTTTTTCCCCAGATATACAGAGATATTATGCTTGACATCAAGCAGTCTTCAGATAAAGCAAATCCTACAGCAGCCTCTTTTGTCATGTCAAATCTGTTCCATAAAGAAATTCACTTGTGACCATAATGCTCCATTATTTCCATTCAAACCTCTTTGTATAATCAAACAGATGTGAGTATCTTCAGAAAGCTGTGGTCGTCCATTAAAAAAATTCTATAACACGAAAATCATGTTTTTACACAAGTACTTTACTTAAATAAATAAGGAAGTTGTCAGCTATACTTACGTCAATAGTATGAACCGGAACCACCACTGCCCATATAACTGCTGCCACCCATACCACGACCAGAGTACAGTGATGAGTAAGAACTACCACCAACCTGCCACATATAGAATTCAAAAAAAATCATAAGTGGAATAGATTTATTCTCAGCTAATCTCAATATGGAAGAAATTAAGTATCATACATCATGTCCACGAGACATGTAATCACCGCCGTAGCTTGATGAGTACATTCCAGAATCACCACCACCACCACCACCACCATAAGAACCTGAGAGCCACAGAAATATATGATGGGACTTAAGTACAAAAATGTAAAAATCATCATTCAGATTTCAAGCATACAAAACAACAGGAACTAGAAGCACACCTCCTCCATAACCCATGCCCTGACGACTGCTATACACCCCACGTGAATCCTGACTTGACATGGAACCTTGGCTGCTGCCATATCCCATATTAGACCGCCCAGGTCTGCTGACGATGAGAAATAAGGTGAGGAACCACTGTAATTTAAGCAGAAGGACAAGAAAAAGCAAATTTTCCAAAAATAATCCTTCTAGAGTCGGTTAACACACCTATCACCATATGCATCCCCATATTGGGATGCACTACCAAGTTCATAGTCCATCCGAGCCCTTGAATAGCGGACAGTCGAATCAGAATATCGGTGAGGAACGTCATCCTGAAATGGGGGTCCATTAATATAAGATCAAGGTCAACATACAAAACTCGAGGCGATTATGGATGAATCAAATGATGACACTTACCATTGCAGAATACGACCGTTTTGACCCAGATATGGAGTCATAATCACGGGCACGACCTTCACGATAACTTGGAGGAGGCCTTTCAAAGCTCTGACTATAGCCATCATCTACATAAGCTCTCCTTGCCACAGTTCGGGAAGTACTTCTAGGTATATCAGAATAGCCAGAGCTGCGTGAGTACTCATCCCTATATGATGGTGGGCGCCTCTCCACAGCTGCCCTGGAACCATAATCTATTGCAACTCTGCTCCTGGGAGGTGGAAGCTCATCACGCTGGCCATAGTCCCGCTTAAGGCTACTTTTTGGGTATGATGGAGCTGTCGAGAGATAGAACAATTTAATATTAAAACACCCAGTAGAAATAATAAACTAGATGTTCTTGTTCAAATTTGTACCAGGAGGTCTTCTCTCATAGGACCTAGGAGGAGGCAACGGCCTGCCTCTTGCTGGCATTGACATAACAGGAGGGCGCCTGTCTCTCATTGCAATGGGCCTCTTCACGCTTACAGGGGAGAGGCGGCTTCCAATTCCTCTCACTCCACGCCCTGATAAGCTAAGAGGCGCAGGGCCAGGGCGACCATATGGACCCCTCACAACTCTACCAGCCCCTTGCAAACTACGAAAATCTCCATGACTCACATGTTTTCCCTTGCCTCTCTGAAGCGGCCTTGACAACCTGGCCCTGACTTTAGCCTGGAAAACGATAACTACATATTACAAAAAAAGTCCCAACGCTACAACCAAACAGGTGCAAATGCCAACAACCTACTAATAAAAAACAAACCTTGTTGTCTCCTTCACCTAACTCTGCGTTGTTTATGCTTTTTGCACATGTCACTGCAACATCATGAGAGTCAAATGTAACAAAACCAAAATCATTTCTCCTAGCAGATGGCATATTCCGTGCAAGCTCAACCTTTTCGACCTCCCCATATTTCTTTAAAAGCTCACGCACACGATTCTCATCCCAAGAAGCAGGCAGTCCATCAATAAACACGGTCTTGACCTAAATAATGATACCAAAATTAGCTGACCAAAACTTGAAAGCTTCCAAGCTAGAAAAGTTGAACTAAACTGAACGAATATCACACAGAGAAACATTTAAAAGCATCAAACATTCAAAGAGCACAAAATTTCTAGATTGTACATAAAGAGAAATATTATGTTCTTGTGGCTTAATAAAGCAGCACATGCCGGACAGTCTTACCCAAGGTATTTGAGGGAAGCAAGTCTCAAGATTACAATTTATCAGGTCAGAGAAGCTACCCAACAGAAGAAAATGCATATACCTGTGCCATGATCTCATCACCAGGGTCGATAAACGAATCAGCAAAAGAAACCTTTGCTGGTCTATCAACACCGAATAAAACATCTCTCTTCTGAAGGCGCTTAAAAGCATCCATGGCATCTGAACGAGACGAAAATTCCAAAAATGCAAATCCCCGATTCATTCCTTCATTGTTACTATCTTCTACCAAAGTGATATCATCAACGTTGTCGACTCCATAATGTTTGAGTTTCTCCTTCAGCTGGAAGCATAGTTGGGACACATTTATCAATACCATTACACCAACAAACACTATCAAAAAAACACTCAATGCTTGGACAAGCCAGATTACTTACAGCTTCTTTTGTCCATGTCTTGCATATATTACCCAGAAAAAGTGTGTCACTGTCTTGACTGGGAGTGACACCACATTGTTTACCATTGATCTGGAATTGGAGTCATTAACAGAATATAACTTAAGATGTTCGAAGAAGAAATAATTGCTTAGGAAACAAGATGATCAAAAATTACCACCGGGTGTTTCAACTCTGTAACCGCTCGCTTTGCCTGTTCAACGGAAGCAAAACGCAAGAACGCAAAACCTTTGTTCTTTTTGGTCAAAGGATTCATCATCAGCCTAACTTCAGTAACTTTACCAACTTGACTAAAAACTTTCCTAATATCATCTTCGGTAGCATCCTTGTCCAAACCCCCAACAAATACTTCAAACTCCTTGCGTTTGCGTCTCTCCTTAATAACATCATGGTGATCCTCTTCCTCCACATAAACCTCCGCATGCTCTGGTTCCTCACTAGCACGCTCTGGTTCCTCTTCAGTCTCAATTTCTTCAGCAACCTCTTCGATGATTTCCTCTTCTACCATATCGCCATCCTCCTCCTCGTCATCTATAATTTCCTCCTCCTCGAGCTCTTCCTCAGGCTCTTCCTCCTCCTCCTGAACATCCTCTTGCTCTATTTCCTTATCATCATAATCACCACCATATTCCTCAGGTTCATTATCATCGAGCTCTAAGCGCTCATCTTTTTCATATTCATCTCCAGTCTCCTTCACCTCTTCTTCCTCTGCCATTGGATAGAGTAGGAACCCAAAAATGTCAATCAAGTCTTGTAAATTTCCATTATCAGCTATGTAACTTGAAATTCTTTCTGGATCAAAATCAAAATTAGGACACTAGATAGCGATTCACATTGAGACTAGCATTACTATCCTCTTTTTTTTTTTTGATGATCTAAGAGTTAGCATCCTTCTAAAATTTAATCTTTCTCCAGTGACCATCCAAATATTTTATTTTGAACCTTGTAAATGGGTTAAAATACAATAAGAACTCCAAATTTTCAGTACTACTATATGATGGTGAAAATCAAGATCACTCTCTGCCTTGAAAAAAGAATTTGACACATGCAATCTTAACCCAGATATAATATCATCATTCCTACATTTCATAAATGTCAGCATTTGTGAAAGGGGATCTCCATACAACCCAGGGGCCATGTCATTTAACAGATACTCTCAACCTTGAGAAAATACAGGAATACTTTCCGATAATCAAGGTATTTTCTACCAATATGCGCTCTGTCGAGAAAGTTTTTAAATTGTTTTAGGTTCCACAGGCCTCTCAGTGACAAAATAAAGTAAAAGTACGCAAGAGCTAGAATAAATGCAACTGTCCAATAATCCCTCAACAAACAATACAATCCAAAACTTTATTTTCTGGAGACAATCAAATCCGAAATCAATAATTTTATCACCCAACAAAAGGATCAAATTGAACAATTCAAACAAAACCAACCGCACATTAAGAAATTTATTCGTTTTAATGTAACCACACATCAAGTAATATCATAATCCCATCAAACCCCAACAGTTTCCTACAAACAGTAAACCGTAAAAAAAAAACTTACTTTTCACGACAACGGCACTCTGCGTATCCGATCTAGATCCAGCTCCAGCTCCCGGACCAGAATCCAAGGGCCCATTAGCCAAAACCCCAAGTTTTTCTTGGACAACAACAGGCTTCTGTTGGATCACCGGCTTCTCCTCAACAACTGGCTTCTCCTCGATCTGGACTTTCTCCACCTTCACTGCCTCTTGCTGCAGCGAATTCTGCTGCTTTCCCGCCACTCTTCCACCTCTCCCCGCCCTCTTCGGCCCTCCAGCCGCTGCTCCTCTCTTGACCACTCGTGGAGGCATCGTCTCGAAATTGAAACCCTAAATTCCTAATCCAAAGACGCCCTGAAATTGATCTCAATAACCCTAATTTCAAAAACTGTTAAAAAGGAGATATTTCTACCGGGTACCCTAGAGCGAAAAACCCTAAGCTTCCTATTTATGCGAGAGGAGAAGAAAATCAAGAAATAGCAAATAGCAATAGGGCGGTTCGAGTTTACGAACGTGGAGAGGAAAAATTGTACTCGTGGCATTCTTTTATTGGTTTCAGAGTCTACTCGTGTGGCTAGCTCGGCACGTGCTTGGAAAGAACTTGTACTAGGGTGTTTGTTGACTATTGTCTTTCCCTTGGCTTTATGTTAATTTTTTTAACATTTTTACTGAATTTTTGAGCTCCACAGAGGTTTATAATTAATTAAAAAAGAAAAACACTAATTGTTGAAAAATTACTGGTTGGGAGTTAGGTAATAAATCTCAAACCTTTCTACAACCTGTTCTTTTTTTTTTTTCCAATCAGTGGTGTTGCTCTTGCTGGTTCTGGTCGTAACAGCACTGATCCAAAGGTACACTATGATGCATTCATATGTCTTTTTAGCTCAGCAAGTGAAAGATTCAGTCAGATCTTGGAAATATACTAGGGTTTGGCATTACTTGAATTGGTTCTTTACATTGTCAGGTGGCAATGTTGATTGCTAGAAAAGTTTCAGTGGTCTGTTCCCATGGTCAACCAAACACAACCTAAAATTATAAGATCTCACCTTCTCGTGTGGTTCCATTCACTTTTACTCTTTTCCAGAACAACTATTTCACATTCATCTGCATCATTTGCATGTAACAGTTAAAATTTGCATGAAACTATGGAATAAATAAACTCAGCAAACACGATACGAACTCGCAGAAAATCATATGAAACAGAGAACCTGGCTGATCATTTTCAGATGAAGGGTTTATTCATCAAGTACTTACTACATGTAGTTGCTCAGAAATTGCATGGTGTATCCTTAAAACTTCCACAAATGCCCGCAATCTATCTTACTCATAGTTTAGGGGGACGGAATAAGTAACTTCATACCTGTAATGGTATGCAGTATTGAAAAGAATTTACGGAATTTGAGTAGTTGGATGGTGTCGCAAGCATGGGGCTAAAGCGGACAAATATCGTCAAGAAACTCTCATCTCAGAACAACATTTAACTTGCTCTGAACCTGTTCTATTACATTCCACTGCACATAGAGTTATAAGCAAGTCATACAATAATTATTCATCTCTCCAGAAAGAAGATTTTAAATAGAAGCAAAATAGCAGGGACAAAAAAGTGATACCTGCAAGTCATTAATTTCATCATTGGTGAGTGAACGTTCCATGGATCGATATGTGATCCTATAACAGTGACTTGTCATTTCTTTGTTATTGGTAAAATTGTCTATCAGACTCACCTGGCAACATGTCAGATTCCAATAGCAAAGCATCAAAGCTATACAATCTCATGGAACAATATAGCTATTTCTCCATAGGTACTTCACAGTTTACAGAAATTAAAAAAAAAAAATTACACTGAATTCACACGTCTACATATAGCGCATAAACAGCCAATTAAATATTTGAACAGTTCCAATAACATTAAGGAAGAATGTGCAGCCACTTGATTTGATCCTAATCAACAAGCATTTATGAGTTTTTATTGTGAGAAACATGCATATCTGGGTGGGAACCAAACTGGACTCTGCTTATGGCTGTATCGTCCCACTGGTACCAGCTTTGTACCCATTCAAATGAATAATTTTTCACTAAAAAAAGATCTCCTATAACCATAACTCAAGACCAAGATAAATAGTGGATTGTGGAATACATTGTTCCGAATCTACTATGACCAGAAACTTTAAAACCATGCTTTACATCTGCCACAATCACTTAAAAAGTTTGCATGGCATAGCATCCACAGATATACACAATTTATATAACTCCGCATAGCTTTTCAACCATGAATATGGAAGCATATGTATGAGAACAACTAATCACCATACTCAATGGTAATATCCTACTTAAAGTCAAAAGAAACATTAAGAAGTCAGCAGATTTCATTTTACAACAGACTAAATACGAACCACGGGCCATAATACATAAGAATCAATAAGTACCCCACTTGAAAAACAAAAGAATCCATACGATCAATCTAGTCATACGATCAATCTAGTTGAACAAGTTTACAGTGAAGGAGAGAAATTCTGCGAAGAAATTTACTTACCTCCTCAACAAGATCCCCAGCAACTCCTCTAACAAGTTCACAAAAATTGTTCTCTGTGAATGATTCGCTGATCCAAAAACTTATATCTTTGTAACAAAGAGGATACTGTAAAAGAAGTTTCAAGCTTGAAGGGTTCATTGGTTGCTAGGGCTATCCCAAAATGAAATATGTGTATGTGTGTTCATGCGTGTGTGTATAAGAAATAACTATACCTTTGAGAATGGCTTGAATTTGATTCCAAGTTGGCCCTTGGAGAACTGAATTCAAAGAGTTCCAAATTAGTTATGATTTATGAAGGAGCACTAAATTAAACAGATGCCAAGGACGCTTATTCATCCATAATAATTTCCAAAATATCTAGACAACATACGCTATCATGGAAAAGAAAACTACAAACACATTCATGAAATGAGGCTAGGAACCACCTGAGAGGTAAATCTCTTGTCATTAGACCAGAAAAGCCGGATATCTGGTATATCAAATAGTACCATTGCCAGCCGCTCCAACCCAAGACCAAAAGCCCACGCAACATTGTTCAGTTTGCCACTTCTCCTTAATATTTCTTGCTCCATCACCCCGCAGCCTAACACCTCCAACCACTTCTCCTGGATAGTTGGGATATTAGTTAGCAAGTCACAAGCAAAGGAACTTTTTAAACATCCCGAAATTCAACCTAAAAAGAAAATAATAATTGGATCTCGAAGAAAGTATTAACAAATATCTTAAATCAAAACTCATTAAATTGACTCAACGATATGTTATGACATACATTCCTCAGTGTCAAACACTCTGCATAGCCCCTCCAGACCAATAAAGGACACAGAGCTGTTACAAGCGATAGTGCTTCTATTGCTTGTGTGTGCACTTCTCTTATTTATGCAATTTGTTTTAAACATCCAAGTATAGAATCCTATTCTTTCCACATTAAAAAAGTTAAATTTCTTTGGACATTGAAGCTTTTTTGCATGTCAGATTACATATACTCAAGCAATCAAGCATCAAGGTTTGAATGCATCATGACCTTACCGCTCAATGTCCATCCCATTTTTAGGGGAAAGATGACATAAGCAACAAGGCCATCATTTTCATCAGATGAAACAGACTTACATACCAGATTTAGTTAAGAAACCAATGAACAATGAGAGAAAAACCTAAAAAAATAGCAGAGCAATTGTGAACAAAAAAATGTAGGAAAATAACTCTATAAGTATAAATACTTCAAGTTCAAAAAAAAAGTTCATATACGCATTGGTATCTTTCGCAAATGATCCAAACAAATAAAGTACCTTAAAGTATATCTCAAGTTCAAATGATGGATTGGTGAATGGGAAATATGTGTCTACCCAGCGCATCTCAACAGCACCTAAAATTTTTCAGAAGAAAGATGGATTCATAAGTATTAGCCTTTGGTAAACCTGCAAACATCATAATGATCCGAACGTACTAGCTGCTAAGACAAACATCATAATGCCTTCTATGCATGATCTTGATTACTCTAGAATCACACACCTATACTAGTTTCCCACATAAATAGCATATTGCACATAATTCCTTTTTGCACATAGTTGAGACTTGAGATTATGATAAATTTATCTGCATTTTCTAAAATTTTATCATTATAATTTTACCAAATAAGTGGCGTGCCAAACCCGCGAGACATGTCTTCAAATCCCCAGCTGCAATAGAAGTTGCATCCAGGCTGGATGCCTCCCAATCATTTGGAGAAAAGACACGAACCCCTTCCATCTACGTTGAAAGGCTAATTAGAACAAATGAGTGATAAAACCAAAAAGGCTAATTGACATAAATTCCCCATTACAGCAAGAGAAAATAAACCTGGTGGAAAACAGGGTAATGAGTGGAATCAATAGAATCTCTTCGATAAACATCTCCAGTTACAAGAAAATGAGTGTGTCCACTCCTCAATAGCTCAGCCTGATGAGCACTTGTGTGGCACCTCAAAACAGTTTGAGGGTCAACATAGTATGTGTCGTTGTAACTCCTACTTACATGATCAGCAGGGACCAACACATCATCGAAATTCTGCAAAAGGTATATAAACTAATCACCAAAGAAGAAATCAAAAGAAAAGAAAAAAATTTGAAATGGGTACATCATAAATGGTTACAGCATATACACGACTTTTTCAATAAAGATCTGCAATGAAACTACAGACATGGATATGAGACTTAAAAACAAAAAAAAAAAACAAAAAAAGCATTCAATTCAGACAAGCAGATACATGGATTAGCAACAAACTCTTCGCAAAAATTAATGGCCTCACCTGCTTCACAGAAACAATTGGGCAGAGATTGTCGAATTTATCGAACTTTTGTGGGTAATTACTGTCAAAATACTCGAATATTGCATTCTTAAGAATCCCAATTGGGTGCTGGTCTTTCATATGAAGTTGCATTCCAAGTTTGGAGAAAATTGTATCTGGAACATTGTTTGTTGGGTCATCCTTCATCACATCTATCAACCAAATCATTTAAATCCATCAAAACCAATTAATGCATATACACGGACATACACATGAGGCGCAAACACCCTACTTTCACAAACAAGGAACACAATAAAAGATAGAAAGTGATGTTAACCCAAGAAATGAAGAGATGGACAAATCACAACCCAAGATTGAAAAAACAGCACCCAAAAAATATCATGATGTTAACAGTAATCTAAAGCAAACATGTCATCAAGGGCCTAGTAATCGAAGTCCAATAGTGAATTGTAGACAATGGGGAAACTTGGAACTGCCACAATCCTGATATTCAAAACCAAAACAGTACATCCATCAAAAGGAAGGACCAAAAAATGCTGCAAAATAATACGACAATTAATAAAATCGCAGCACAAAATCCGCTGTGAAAAGGGAAATGAACAGAACCAGTTCGGAATAACCATCACAACTTAACAACCAATAAAAGAACAATGAAATCAAAACACGGTCCGTAAAGCGAAATTCTACGAAGAAACCATTCGTTTTTAGTGCTTTTGTTCATACCGTCTCGAGCAATCTTGACTCCACCGAGCTCTAGCACAGAAGCCACTGGTCGAGTCCACTTCTTGTTTGCTGAAAGAGCAGCAGAAGAAGAAGAAGAAAAAGAATATGCGGGCATGCGGGAGATCAAATTTTTTAAGGCCATTTCTCAGGAGCAATAGCGAAGTTTTGTAGAAGAGAGTGGAGTGAGCGATTGAAGTTGCCATTGCCGTACTCTTGCGAAGAAAAAAATCTTACAGCTAAACAATTATCGCCATTTGAATAGCCCATTAAGCCCAATACTCTTTTGGGTTCAGCGAGGCCCAATTCTGAAGAGGTTATGTTACATGGCTAAATGGCTAATTACATTGTCAATGTAATTAGCCACTTATTACTAATTTAGAGTGTTTTATTCCAATGTAGTGCATGTTATTCCAATGTAGTGCATTTTAATCAAACGTAGTGCATTTTAGTCCAAAACAATGCATCTTATTCAAATGGATGACACAGTCTACCCTGTGAATAATTGCATCATGGCGGATCAGAACCTTGTAGTTGATATAGACAAAATTGATGTTTATGTTGAGAATACTTCATCGATAATGCCAATGATTGGGACGTTATTTGATTTTCTTGATGACTTGTACAATTTGTACAAGCCATGTGGAAAGTGAATGAGTTTCGATAATACTAATGGTTGGGATTTTATTTGATTACGTTGATGACTTTTATAATTTTTACAAGGAATATGAAAAGTGAGTGGATTCTCTTTACGCACGCTGAATCATCCCGAACAAATGAATTTTAATCATTTACCATATTTGTTCTTATGTTTTATGTATTTGAAGACATATGTTTGTTTCTTATGATTAAATACATGACATTATTATGATGCCACTGATTTTGTTAACCTTCACAAACGAAACGAAAGTTCCAAACTGTGACTTAATTTTCAGTAATCTGGAAATACATCTCAACTTGATGTCAAAGAACTCAACATTAAGCTTTCAACAATTAAGGGTAACATCCTTAACCCAGTGGGAGGAGTGTTTCTTCAGCTGCTCTTTCAAAGCTTCTAATTTATCAGCAGTTACTGTCTTAGAATGCTGAATTTGTTCATAAATCATGCCTGAATCCCCCGATTTATCACACATCATCGTCGGCCGCTGATCGAATAGAAATAATCAGTATGCTTTCCAAACAATCACAGGAATCTTTTTCTTATATCAAAATCTAGAAAGCAAAAAATTTAAAAGACGGCCATATGAACTTGATTTCACAACAAAACCACTTATTCATATGCATGACATTTCAAATCATATAAAATAAAAGCATCAGAAGCCTCTAAACATATGATGATATGATTATAAACTCTTGTAGGAGAGGGCCAGAAATCCTAGTACACTCAACAAGAAAAAAAAAATAGTTAAGACCATCCTTTTATCTTGGATTATCATCCATCTCAACAAAAGTCTAATAAAATCAATGTCTACAAAATGCCCCATATTGTATAAACTGTCACCATTACATCTGAACATAGAATCATCCTTCCTAACCTATAATGACACTATTTATTCTATCGTGAAACATCAAAAAAGTAAAACTGACCCAAGTAGTTCCATTAGTACCTCTCCATCTTCATCTGGTCCTCCGACACCCTACAACACGAGAAAGAGGAGAATGCACAGGAATTCAGAGGGCAGATCGAGCAATTTTCAATGGAAAATTGAATTATTAGAAGTTCCATGGGGCATGAGTTTACACCACCTAAGTAACACATTTAAGCCATTCCATCCATTTGAAAAGAAGAGGGTGACAAAAAAGGCTCTTATGCCTTTGCCTGAAGTTCAACATTGCCATATTGCACAATGATAATAAGAGCAGTGTCTGTGTCTTCCCACTCATTTTAAATCAAAATCATTCCTTTGCAATAAAAAAATTGCAATAGTTGCATGACCAACAACTTGAAGCCAACATCTAGTAAACACTAGCTTACTGCTTACCAGAAAGTTGAAAGGAAGTAAAGAACATCAAGATGTCATAGTCTCCTAGTCTCCTAGCAACATTGCTAGATACCTAATTCAAAAATAAAAAAAACCCACCAGTTAGGCAGCCTAAGAGCATAACCACTTCTCAGAGAATCGGCAAAACATGTAATGGAAAGCTTTCCAAACACCAAGGCAACAATTCATATTCTTATCTAACAATCAAATGCAATAAAATATTGGTTTCTATAATCCAATTCCTCTAACAAATACCACCCTCACCATGTCTATCATTTCCTAGCTCGGTCCAACAACAGCAGAGCCATCCACTGGCAACATATTTTACAATCACATTCGAACATCACACGAAAATTTTCATCAGCTCAGCAATTATACTTTAGAGATATTAATATTTCAAGGATCTTCGGGAAACCAAATATAACTGCGGGGAGTAATGGAGAGCATCGAAATCATCAAAGCGGAAGCTGTAGCTGTGTGGTATGGCAGCAGCGTTTCCACGCAAGAGCTCAGTTCAACAGGGTACCTACAGCTACAAGCAGGACCGTTTTCAAATTTCCATTTTCAATCTCTCTCACACACAAAGATACGCAAAAGTTACATAAATTCTAACCTGAAAGGGCGTTGAGATAGGGATTTGCTGCCAGATGTACGCAAGGGCGATGGAGCAGCTTTGGCGGAGCTCCCCGGGGAAGCGTGGCGCACCGCAGAGCTACGGGCTGAGGCAGAACGGAGAATGGATCTGGCGGCGGCGAAAGAGGCCATTTTACTCACAAATCCATGCGAAATAAAGCCAGAATGCTCATGATTCATGAATATGCCGTGTTGCGCATAGCTTTTGTGCTCAGATGGGCGTGGCCCTCTTTCGCATGGATTTGCGCCTAGCTTTTGGGCCATTTTGCGCATATCTTTTGGGCCCACAATAGTAGATGGGCCTGGGCCATATTAATTTATCATTCTAATTTCGGTGAAATTGAAAAGCTAGTTGCGACCATAAGATATAAAAAAACTCGAGACCCTTATTTTACTCACAAATCCATGTGAAATATTAGATATTAAGGCTGTTCTAAATGTGCGTTTATAATCAATAACTATCCCACATGTCACTAAATTAACATTAAAATGAGAATCATAAATTGGAGGTTCATAACATTGTTCATGAGATACGTCCACAAAACTCATTATAGAATTTACACCCTCTGCATATAATTCTTTTCGGCATTCGTTTTCTTAACTTGTGTGATTGTACTACAGGACAAGGCAAAAAATTCGCCAAAGTGGAACATACATGCACCAATTGAACGGTCGAGATAATAGCATCCCAAAACGAATCAACAATCAGGAATAGCTTAAAACACAAAAGGTGCTCGCGAATCTGTTAAAAAAACATGGGTTTCGACATGTAATTGCTTGAAAGGCATCAACTTTAGAGTTATAGTATTAGACTAGATTATATTTCAAATTTGACGTTTGGACACTTAGTTATAACAATTCAACAGTAGCAGTACGGCACTTCACTATGGTCATGGGCCTATCCAACGGTCAGCAGCTATTATTGGGCTAGGCTTTGCTTAATGTTCACAAAAGTGGCAGAAGCCCAATGAATTTCAAACTATCAAGCCCAGATTGCATTTGGTTTACTGAGCCCTTCAAGGCCACTACTAGACGCCGATGTATTACAGATTCAATAGCCCACTATGAAGTCAGGGTTGGATTTCAATAGAGAGCACTTACTCACTTAGTCACTTAGATAGTTAGATTGAAAAGATTGTGAATTGGGCTAGAAATAAGAAACTCCTTTTTGGGCCTTCAGCCCACTAACTTTCATTGGCCAAAACTCTCCCACCTTCAGCCAAATCCCTAACCCCAAATCAGAAAAATCATGGAAAAATCCAAATCCCTAAAACCCCATATCATTACCGGCTTTTATGGCCTAAACTTCCCAAATCTGTTGACATTAAACCCTAGTCACAAACTGCCGTCGGCGATCGCTTTCGCTTTGACGCTATATATACATCTGCAGTCCCTGTCCCCCTCTCTGATTTGTCTTTCGGTCTTTATCAAGACAAGTTTTCTTTTGCTGATAGAGCTGAAGTTGAAACAGTTGATCCATGTGATTTTTTGTTCGTCGAAGGTTGAGTTTTTTTGGACCATCCAGCCCGTTGAGTCTTGCCGAACAACACGGTCGAGGCGGCAATCTCCATTCTAGACCGTCGAGGTTGCGCAGGCCGACGTCGGCAGTGGTGGCGGAACTCCACTCTAATTTGTTCTTCGAAGACGTTGAGGGAGATGGGGTGTGACTAAAGCTCCCCATATTTTAATGAATGACAAATTTTGCTTCCAGAAAGCATTTGGGTAGATCCATGCCCCAAAATTTGCTCTTCAGCGCTATCTTCAGTTTCTGTGATGAGCAATGGGAGATTCCATTTCGATTATGGTGTTTTGAAGTCCCTGTTTGATATAACAATTTGGAGATTCTTTGGTTTTCCTTCTTCTCATTACTAGAATAAAGGGAGAAAATGTCTACCCGAACTGTACAAAATATTCGAGTTGATTTCAAGCATCTCGCAGCTAGAGCTAGATCTGGTTTAACCCGCATTTTTGGGGTTCCCACTCCTCGATCTAGCTATGCCATAAAGGCAAAAGTCGTTACTCGGTACTGTCCAGCGTTTATGCATCTCTCTCTCTCCCTCAAATTTGCATTCTTGCTCCGCTCATTCCTCTGCATCTTTTTCCTACTGTAGTGGGAAGAAAAAGACTGCCATCAAAGCTTCAAGCAGATTGGTACTTCAACGGTCCTATGTAAGTTAGTTTTTTCTTTTATCTTCTTTAGGCGTTTCTCTAAGCTGTTTCAATTCAGATTTTGTTGGATTTTGTGATTAGAGTTCCATTGGAGGTATGGCCGGCGATGATGCAAAGAAGTCCAAGCCCAAGGCTAATGCAAGCGGCGGTAAGTAATTCCCTACGTAGTTTTAGTTTCTTTCCGTTTCAACGGTATACATGTACGCTTGCCAATGTAGTTTTAGTTGTTTATTTGTTTTTGAATGTGCAATGATGTTGTCTCATTGGCTTCTTTAGGAGGGAAAAAGAAAGAGATGAAGAAAGAGACTGGTCTTGGGATTTCGTATAAGAAGGAAGACAACTTTGGAGAGTGGTATTCAGAGGTATTTTCTGATTATGAACGTTCGACTTGACAAGTCGCTGCCCTGGTACTGAATTATTGGTTTGTTTAGGTTGTTGTCAATGCTGAAATGATCGAATACTATGATATCTCTGGCTGCTATATTCTGAGGCCATGGACGATGGCTGTTTGGGAGATCATGCAAGTGAGTCTAGATTCTTTCTTACTCATCTTATGTATGTGTGCATTTTTTAGGCACTCTTATTGTCATGATGTTTCACTTGGCGGATTGTTTGGGGAATTTTATATTTTTCTTTCCAGTTTCCACCCTTTTTTCCCTAGAATTTATTTTGAAAAATAGTGTTGATAATATTAGTTTGCTGAATTTCCTGGCTCTTGTTTTATGTATGTAGAGTAATCATTGCCTTTTCCATCCATGCTTAGAAGTTGTTATAGACGGGATATTGTTCTTTCTTCTTCGTAATGATTGCCCTTTTCCTGGTTGTTATAGTACATGTTTTTTCCATCTTGTGTGCGTATATACTATGGAGTGGAGATTTATGCTTTTAACATTTTCAATGATGTCATTCTACAGGCATTCTTTGATGCAGAAATTAAGAAAATGAAAATAAGGAACTGCTACTTCCCTCTTTTTGTATCTCCTGGTGTTCTAGAGAAGGAGAAGGATCACATAGAGGGTTTTGCTCCAGAGGTGAGATTTTGATTTCTGTTGGCAGAAGGATAAAATATTGTTAACTCTCTGCGGAACATTCCCTCATTTTAATATTACTGGAGATTTCTTTCCTAGCTTCAGTGAAGTAAAGTTCGGTTCTTTATTGTATATAGTTCGTTCCGAAATTGATAAGATTCGGTCACACACCCAAGTAAGATTGAAACCAGGTCCTCATCTTCCACGCGTGTGTCATTTGGCTAAGAGTTGATAGGCCAAACTGGTATATTTACACATTTAAGTTGGGTAAAACTGATGACTCCTCTTTTCACTCTTTCATGGAAAAAGGAAATTTCATTATGCTTATAGGTACAACCTTTAGTGGTTGTAGTTACGCTACCAAGTTGGTTTAAGCCCATGACCTAGACATCCTACTCGCCCACTTTATGGGAAGAGGAACTGTCATGTGGCTTGAAGGCATTATATCTGTGGATACACTTGCAAACTCAAGCAGTGGGGCGGAAGCTAAGGTTGCATGTTTCTTCACACTGCGGTTTTCCTGCAACTCTGCAAGCTTGTGGTATTTCTTTGAATAAATGTGTTATATAATTATTACATTAAGTTTGAAATGAAACAACAAATTTAATTGCACTGGCACCATTGTGCTTTGTTAAAGAATTGTTGAACTTTTCATCTATGTTAGTTGTTTTTTTTTTTTGTTTTTTTTTCCCTGTTCCTTACTGCAAAAAGAATGCTACCAATGAGAGAGAGATGCAGGGAGAAGCTCTCACTTCCATGGTAGTTGGATCCTTTGCAGGTGGCATGGGTGACAAAATCTGGGAAATCTGACTTGGAAGTTCCTATTGCAATTCGCCCAACTAGTGAGACTGTTATGTATCCGTACTATTCTAAGTGGATTAGGGGACACCGTGACTTGCCTTTGAAGCTTAACCAGTGGTGCAATGTTGTTCGATGGGAGTTCAGCAATCCTACACCATTTATCAGGTTATTCTCTTCATGTTGCTATGATTGCCTTAGGTTCTGGGGCACTTCCTTTTCTGGGAACATTTTTGATCATCTGTTTATCTCCCCCTTGTAATTTGTTTGGGTTGCACCCCCTTGGTGCTTGAATAAAACTTTTTCCATTCAAAAAAGAAGAAGAAACCTCCTTTCGTGAAAAAATAGCATATTCCTTCTTTGGACATATGGAATGTAATGTTTTGTTTCTATGGGATTCAACTGCTCAGTTGAGTGGTTTAAAGCCCACCCACCTCATTACAGGTGGTTGGTTTGCATCCCAGCACCCTGACCTGCTTATGTGTTAAAAAAAAGAAATATTTTGTTGCAACAATGAGATGATTTGTTTTTAGTCAGCTAGTCAAAATATAAACGAAAGATTTTAGTGGTATTCTAAAGTTCTCTGTGTGTGTGTGCTTGCTATACTATTTGATTATTTTATTTGTTTTTCCTGTCCTTTTCTTCTTAAATTTTACATTTTAGTCAGGCGTTCGTGTTCTAATGAAAACATTTGTGTGTTTCTTGAAATCAATTGCAATGACTTTTTTTTTTTCTTTCTGTTTTGTAGTATAATTAAATAGTCTGGAGGAAAATTAAAATTGCTAAACATTTGAAAATATTTAGATTCTGGTGCGGTGTAATATCATATTGTTGCAACATGTTTACTGTGATTGTAGGAGCCGAGAGTTTCTTTGGCAGGAAGGGCATACTGCTTTTGCAACAAAGGCTGAGGCAGATGAGGAGGTATACGCCTCTAATTGAACTTTAGTTGCCCAGGAAATGGTACATTTCGTAGAATTTGATGAAATTGTTAATCAAGAAATCATGGAAGTTTTGGTGTCTAATAGTTTATTATTTATTATATGTTAACCTTTTTAATCACAGTATGGAACTATAGGTAGTAGGTAGTGAACTATGTGTACTTTTCCTTAGCATATCCAACATCGCTGATCTCACTGTATTTCTTAGACGTCCCCATTATGCTACTGTTCTTTGCAGTCAAAGAAAATATAGCGTTCTTGCTTCTGAGACCCAGTGGTTCATAGACATTTTCTTTCATAATTTTTTTAACTATAGTTTTGTTATCTGCACATTTTTGTTATCTTGCTTCTGAGATCCAGTGGTTCTTAGACCTTTTCATTGATAATGTCTACCATTTCACCACCAAGGCATCTTGAAAGTGAATCGTATTCCATGAATATGATATCTATCTAGTGTGATGTATGGAATATATGACCTTGTTATCTGCACATTTTTGTTATATCTCAGGTCTTGCAGATATTGGAATTGTATAAACGTATATACGAGGAGTTCTTGGCAGTTCCTGTTATAAAGGGCAAAAAGAGTGAAATGGAGAAGTTTGCTGGTGGCCTATACACAACAAGTGTTGAGGTACATGACTCTTTAACATGTAGACATGGATATTCGTAGTTCATCGTAATAGTAATGATGTTTAAGCTATTTGCATTTACTATTGTTTTCAAGTCTAAATTTGTTTGTTCCTTCATTGTTTGATATATATTATTCTAGGCATTTATTCCCAACACTGGTCGTGGTATACAAGGTGCAACTTCACATTGTTTGGGCCAAAATTTTGCAAAAATGTTTGAGATAAACTATGAGAATGAGAAGGGGGAGAAGTCTATGGTGTGGCAGAACTCTTGGGCCTATAGTACACGAACGGTAATATCTTGATAATATTATAATCTATTTGAGTTGAATGCTTTCTGTTTGCTACATTATCCAAGAAAAAGATGAATATTCCATAATTTTTCGGATGATTTTTTTTAATATCTTGTTCTTATCTTTAATTTTACCTCGTATTTTATTTGATTCCTCACAAATGTGTACAGATTGGGGTGATGGTGATGGTTCATGGGGACGACAAAGGCCTGGTGTTGCCACCTAAAGTTGCATCTGTTCAAGTTATTGTAATTCCAATTCCTTATAAAGATGCCGATACGAAGGGAATCTTTGATGCCTGTGCTGCTACTGTTGAGACCTTGTGTGGAGCAGGAATCCATGCTGAGGCTGATTTCAGAGATAATTACTCACCTGGCTGGAAATATTCTCACTGGGAAGTGAAAGGTGTTCCTTTAAGAATTGAAATCGGCCCGAAAGACTTGGCCAATAACCAGGTAAGCAATCTATGTTCTTTTCTGCATTTCTCTCACTTTCCTTTAGTTTGTATCTTCTTTGCTGTAATTGTTTTCTTCTTCTGTGTCTGTTGCTTGACTGTAAGAACAATTTACTTTCATTTACAGGTACGTGCTGTGCGGCGCGACAATGGAGCAAAAATAGATATAAGTAGGGTCAATTTGGTTGAGGAATTGAAAGACTTGATCGACAATATTCAACAAAGCCTGTTTGATGCTGCAAAACAAAGGCGAGATTCTTGCATCCAAGTCATAAATACCTGGGATGAATTTAGGGAGGCTCTCGGTCAAAGGAAATTGATCTTAGCTCCTTGGTGTGATGAGGAGGTATGTTATCATTTTTCTAACTGCTCAACATTGTTTATTTCCTATCTGTAATGATCTTTCTTGGCGTTCAATTGATTTCTGGTAATTTTATCCAGTGTTTCTTATATTTGCAATTATGATGTTGCATTGTGAATATTATGATTCAGCTCTGGTATGGGCCATCAAATGAATTTAAATCTTCCTCCCTCTAAATAATTAGCCTGGATTATTCTCGTCGTGGCACTTTAATAGCTAAGAGTGCTTGTTCGTCTGAAAACTATTTTTGAAGGAAGCTAGATTTTACCTGCAATGATACCAGAGATTAGATTGGACTTTTTGGCAATGTGTTCTTGTCAGTGGCGGTTGTGCTGTACTGTTATGGGATTTAAGCTCTATTCCTTAGTTTTTTGAAAAATAAAATTGAAAATTTACTTTTTTGAAAAATAAAATTGAAAAACTCATTTGTATTGATTGTTCTTTTGTCAAGGGTCATACAGACAGCTGGAAATGCACTGTCTTTTTTTTCGTCCTTCATATTTTTCTGGAAAACACTTTTTTTTTTCTCAGGAGGTGGAGCAAGATGTAAAGGCATGTACAAAAGGTGAGATGGGAGCAGCTAAGACACTTTGTTCTCCATTTGATCAGCCAGAACTTCCTGAAGGTATTTTCTCTACACTTTGGGTGGTTACGGTTTTTATTTCCTTGGGACCCACTTTTCATTGAGAATAGTGTTTCCTGGGGTGCGGATGAGTGATAGTCACTTGTTCCTTAACATTGTGGGCACTGTATATAAAATCTAATTAATAATTTCTTATGTTTCTACCGCTGTGTCTTTGTTCACACTCACACCTACTTCCCCGTATGCAAAACCCACTCTGCCACCCATGCTCCTGGTTATGCAGAGATGCATACATTCACCAATAAGAATGCGGCTGGTGTCCCCTGGGTTGTGATGAGGGTGAATACCTCTAGCTGGGAGACTCTGGTTTGAGTTTTCTGTAGCTAGAAAACACGTATGATTTTACTGCTGCTAGGGGTGGGGGTAGCTTCATGGGTCAGGGAAACACATTTGTAAAGCGCTAGGAAAACGAGAAGAGAAAGATGAGGTCAGTTGTATCATTGATGATGATTATGATGGCTACTTTCCATTGGAATCACAGGATCATATGTTTTTTGAACCTGTGGAAAAAAAATATATATAAATTTGACGCATTGTGGCAAAAGCAATATGGAACCCAACTGTGATTCCTATGCTCCCGATGATTTGAAATGTTCCTTTTATCTGACTTGTAGATTCATTACTTGTTTCTCGAGTGATAGTCACTTGTTGCGTCGTGATTTATGTGCAGGCACAAAATGCTTTGCTTCGGGGAAGCCCGCTCGGAAATGGACATACTGGGGAAGAAGTTACTAGTGCCTGTTTGGCACAGCGGTACCCAATTTTGTAGACTGCAAGATACAGCTAGACCCAATTTTGTAGACTGCAATTCATAGAGAGATTCTGCTTTCGAACTGTTGATGTGCCTTTCATCAATTAAGTCTTTGTTTGCCATGCCAGATTAAAGTGCAAAGTTTGAAAGATCGGATACACTTAATATGTTTTAACAAAAGAAATAGATTTATGAAAGCAATGCTGGGGAGAATCTTTCAGAGTGGTGGATGCTTGGTAGAACAACTTTGCGTAGAATCTTTGTAATTGGTATGTGAAATCTTGAGGTACTTGGTGTTAAAATTATGTCCAATTCCGATGATTGAATGTCTAATTAAACTAATTTTGAGCACTAAATTATAGACGTATGAAATTTGAGTTCAAACATAAAATTTTTGTTTGGTTTAAAATTGGGTTCAGGTTAAACACAAATCTTTTTTGATTTTTGGACCCTAACACGAATTATGTTATTGTTCAAATTTAAATCAATATGGATTTAGTCAATTAAATATGTTCAAAATCTAATTTGAGTTAGGGTTTGAAAAAATAAATATTTCATAAACATATGAGCTCTCATCCAAAACCCTTTTTTTTTCCACCTTTAATTAATATACGCAAATTTAAATATTATTTATGAAACTAACGGTATTAAAAAAAAAAAAAACAGCTAGGCCACCTGATCTCCACTCCACGTCTCGCATGCCTGATACCCCTTACTAAGGATTTGGGGTTCTCAAATTCGGGCCTCATTTGATAGTCCACAATTCTTCAATCTGGGCCACTGATAGAGAAAACGGCCATATCTCTACTCTTAATTTCACGTTCTTTTTTCCTGATCAAGGCCATCACTGTCTCTGATCCACCTTCAAACGTTTACTTTGATTGCTAACACAAAATGCTAGAACCCAAATATGACTTTCCTAATTCAGAGAAAAAAGAAGAACAATTACTAATCATTCCCCGCTGGCACAACTAATGGTTAAAAACTATGCCATAAGCACACCAGACTGGACTAAGGCCTTCGCCAAGACGCGCACACACCTATAAATATATAATCATAGACATAGCTTCTCTTCACTAAACCATACAAGAATTTTTAGCATCCTCTATACTCAAATACTACCTCAAATAACGGTTTCAATGGATTCAGTCGAGTCATTGAAGGCTAAACTTGATCAGCTTCCCCAAGAATCATTTGCTGGGGCTTTTAATCTCTACGAGTGGGAAGGATTTTGGTACCACCAAGATCTGATCAAATGTGGAATGGCAATCCAATCCAAGTTTGAAGCACTTGACGATGATGTTATCTTGACAACCTCTATGAAAACCGGCACGACCTGGCTCAAGGCCTTGGTTCTATGCATCATGAAGTCACAAAGCCTCAAAGAAGGAGAGGAGGACCCTTTGGCGAAGGCAAATCCTCAGGCTTCTTTGAAGAGTCTGGAAGAAATCTATTTCAATCCAAATCCGGATATTTCAGGTATATCGTCTCCTAGACTCTTTCATACTCATTTCCCTTACAGAGCTTTGCCAGATTCGGTAAAGAACTCGAACTGCAAGATAGTCTACCTAGTCCGAAACCCCAAAGATACGTTTGTGTCAATGTGGGACTTCCTCAACAGAGCAAAAGGACCCAACCAACCTGGAATTCCACTTGAGGGAGCATTTGAGAGTTTCTGTAAGGGAGTTCACCTGTATGGTCCATTCTTTGATCATGCCCTGGAGTACTGGAGAGAGAGCTTGAATTGGTCAGACAAGGTACTTGTACTGAAGTACGAAGACCTGAAAAGAGATCCTAAAGAACAGGTGAAAAGGCTTGCTTCGTTCCTTGGAAAACCATTCACCAAGGAAGAGGACATTGATAGCGTAATATGGAGGTGCAGCATAGAGAACTTGGAGGTGAATAAGACTGGTGTTACTGATACCGTTCGAAAGATGCCCAATAGCACCTTTTTCAGGCTTGGTGTGGTTGGGGACTGGAAAAACCACTTCACTGCTGAGATGAGTGAGTCCCTTGATCAAGTTAAGCGCAAGAAACTGGAAGGATCTGGCCTTGATCTTGACGATTAAACTTCAGACCTGCAATATTGAAGCAAAATGAAATGGGTTTTCTAAGGTTTATTTACACCAAATTCACATAAATAATAAATGTGGCTAAGTAAATACCAATGTATTCTCCTGATAAAAATCTTTGTTAGGAGATCCATTGTAACTATTATTACTTGGCACTTTGAATTCATTTCTGTAAAGAGACAGACAGTGGGCACATATGTTTGCTCCCTTTCAGTTTTATAATAATAACTTTATAATAATATGCATGCTCTATTACAATGAAGTCTCCAAGGGCTTCAGCTAAAGCACAGATAATAAATTCAAATGGACAAAAGAAACATTTACTATGCCACTGATTTTATTAACATTCACACACGAAACATCTAAACTGTGACTTAATCCAATAATATGGAACTTGATGTCAAAGAACTCAACATTAAGCTTTCAACAATTAACCTTGACATCTTTATCCATTTGGAAGGAGTGTCTCTTCAGCTACTCATTCAAAACTTCTAATTTATCAGCAGTTACTGTCTTAGAATGCTGAATTTGTATATAAATCATGCCTGAATCCACCGATTTATCACACATCATCATTGGCAGCTGATTGAATTGAAATAATCAGAATGCTTTCCAAACAATCACAGCAATATTTTTCTTATATCAAAATCTAGAAAGCAAAAAATTTAAAAGGCGGCAATATCAACTTGATTTTACAACACACCACTTATTCACCACCACATATATATATATATATATATATATATATATATATATAAATGCATGACATTTCAAATCATAAAGAATAAAATAAAATAAAAGCATCAGAAGCCTCTAGACATATGATGATATGATTATAAACTCCTGTAGGAGAGGGCCAGAAATACTAGTACACTCAACTAAAAAAAAAAAAAAGTTATGACCATCCTTTGATTTTTGATTATCATCCATCTTAACAAAAGTCGAATAAAATCAATGTCTACAAAATGCCCCATATTGTATAAACTGTCACCATTACATCTGAACATAGAATCATCTTCCCTAGCCTATAATGACACTATTTATTATATTTTGAAACCTCAAAAAGTAAAACTGACCCAAGTCATCCCATTAGTGCTTCTCCATCTTCATCTGGTCTTCCGACATCCTACAACACGAGAAAGAGGAGAATGCACAGGAATTCAAAGGGCAGATCGAGCAATTTTCAATTTTACATTTAAAATTGAATTATTAGAAGTGCCATGAGGAATCAGTTTATACCACCTAAGTAACATAGTTAAGCCATTCCATCCATTTTAAAAGAAGAGGGTGACAAAAAAGACTCTTATGCCTTTGCCTGAAGTTCATCATCGCCATATTGCACAATGATAATACGAGCAGAAATCATTATTGATTCCTTCCCAATAAAAAATAAAATAAAATGCAATAGTTACATGACCAACAACTTGAAGCCAAGTAGTCAACATCTAGTAAACACTAGCTTACCAGAAAGTTGAAAGGAAGTAAAGAACATCAATATGTCATAGTCCAAGCAACATTGCTAGATACCTAATTCAAGAATAAAAAACACACTAGTGAAGCAGGCTATGAGCATAACCACTTCTCAGAGAATCAGCAAAACATGTTATGGAAAAGCTTTCCAAACACCAAGCCACCAATTCATATTCTTATCTAATAATCAAATGCAATAAAATAGTTTATATAATCCAATTCCTCTAACAAATACCATCCTCACCATGTCCATCACGGTCCAACAACAGCAGAACCATCCACTAGCAACCCTAGTTTACAATCACAATCGAACAAGCATCAAACATCATATGAAAATTTTCATCAGCTATTACACTTTAGGGATATCACTATTTCAAAAATCTTCGGGAAACGAAATATAACTACGGCGAGCAATGGAGAGCATCGAAGTCATCAAAGCGGAAGCTGTAGCTGTGTGGTAGGGCAGCAGCGTATCCACACAAGAGCTCAATTCAACAGGGTACCTACAGTGACAAGCAGGACCGTTTTCAAATATCCATTCTCACTCCTCTCTCACAAACAAAGATACCAAAAGTTATATAATTTCTAACCTGAAAGTGCGTTGAGATAGGGATTTGCTGCCAGAGGTACGAAAGGGCAATGGAGCAACTTTGGCGGAACTACCCCGGGAGGCGAGGCGCGCCGCAGCGCTACGGGCTGAGGCATAACGGAGAATTGATCTGACGGCGGCGAAAGAGGCCATTTCGACGACAATAGCAGTTGGAGGGAAATCAAAAAATCAAAGAAAACGAACGAAGCGGTCGTGTGAATGTGATTGTGAACGAACTCGGAACTACACTGAAAGCAGGGAGGGACTAAAACCCTATCCGGTTGTTTGGTTGCGCGAATAGAAGAATCCACACCGAGAATTTGAAAGACGCTTTGGATTAAAAAGTAAGGTCCCCCAAGAGGGAAATAGGCCAAAAATAAACTAAATTCTGAATAGGCCCAAGGCTTCAATTGGGGCAATCTTATGGGCCTGTAACAAAATAAATCGGGGTGTGACTAAAGTTACCCCTCTATCTTTCCTTTTCCTATCTGGTACGGGACATCCTGAGTGATCAAAGGAGCTTGAAGGTTCATAGACAAGTGTTATCAATTTTCGGTGACTAATAGGGTTTAGATTATCAAGATTAGGTCATGTATGTAAAGCATAAGGTGTTCATAGACAAGTGTTAGCAATTTTTGGTGGTTTGTTTTTGTGCCAATTTGATGATGCCTGTAACAATCTATCCCAAGTTAATTAAACTTTTCATCACCGAAAGATACCTCTATTCCAACTCAGTGACTCAATTTCAGATTATTTCAACTCAGTTATTTGAAGTTCATCTCTGTTCCAATTAAAACATTTGGGGCAGATTTCATCAAATCCGATCACTCTCTCTATCAAAAACCAGTTCCTTTTTCTGTGCACTCATACTGTCATACATACACAAGCATTTATGATTTGAAAAATCCCATGGGATTTTATTTCTCTCAAACCAAATTCAAGAGAAAAAATTTCCAAGAGCCAAAGTTCAAAACGCCTTAAAAGCATTATAGCAGTGTGTAGCACTCATCCATTGAAAATTACACCCAATTAATGATTGTCACATATTATTAGAATGTTTTTGAGATGATAAGTATTGGGATGCTTATTATTTTTGATTACTTTTTGACCTCCTTTTGATAAAGTTTTCGACTTTAATACGGAAGGGTAAAGGGCATGTAATACAAACATTGGAAGGATTGTGGGTCCCGGTTATTTCTCCCTTCGATTTCTTTTGGAAACTGAAGTGAAAAAAAAATAAAAAATTTCAGCGATCCATTATGCTTCTCACGAAGAAACCCAAAGCCTCAATTTCTTCACTTGGCTTGTTTAGCCATATATCCATCCCAACACATTCGATGCCTTAACTCCTGCATCTGGATCCTCCCGAATAGTTAACGCTTTTATAAAACTCTTGGACTCACAAATTTTGAGTACCCTACTTTGCACAATTCATATATGATTTCGATAAAATTACTCGGAATCAATTGGTTAGAGGTCAACGATTACACGAGTTGCTCAAACAATCCCAATTCTAATTTGCATGTGACTTGTTTCATAGCGGTATGGGTGTTATAGCATTGAGAGGACTTTTTCTTAGTACGAGAGGACAGAGACTTGTTGGCGATTTAGATCAAAATGTCTTTCGGTAACCCATGTCAAATGTCTAATAGCTTAGGCTAGGGGGAAGCCCCATCAGGGGAATCCACTTCGTACGCCCTTAATCCGGGGTGGTTCTCTTCTTTTCTCTGTCTTAGAAGTATTAAGGAGTTATTTCCTCTTTTCTCTTCTGTGAGGTGTAACCATGTCAAACGCAGAGCTAATAATACAGCTGATTTGTTAGCTAAGCACGCCTTGTTGGGCTCAGTTTCTAAGAACTGGTATGAAACTTGTCAAGAGTTTCTTCTCTCTGTAATGACTTTGGATTGTAATCCTGTTTGTGGTTTTTCTTTAAAAAAAAAAAAAAAAAAAACTTCTACGCTATCCGTTTTATTATCAATATTATATAATTATGTCAAAGATATTGATAAGGATGTACAATAGTACATATACTTTATTTATGCCCACCATGAGAAAAGATACCACTAAAACAAAAACTTATCAAGCAAGTCTTCCACTATACAACATAAACAAATCAAAAGGAGGCTATCAATGAAAGAAAGGCGAGATTCACCAAAATTATCTGTCCTTTGTTCTTAGGAAGAGGAACCAAGCCATAGAAGCAGAAACAGTTTCAATGGCTAAGCTCATCTTATCAATGGTTTTGGGTGGAATTGTTGCGCTGATATTACACATCTATAGTATTTTTGTTGTGAAGCCACAAAAGGTTAGATCAAAGCTGCAGGAGCAAGGGATTAGAGGACCTTCCCCATCTTTTCTACTGGAGAATATCCGTGAAATGACAAGTATTCAAGTCCAAGCCCTTCAATCAGCTCAAAAAAAGAGTCCAAAGGCTGGGAATGGGATTGCTCATGACTGGCCTTTCACTGTCTTTCAATATTTGCATAAGTGGATAGATGAATATGGTATGTGACTATATATTCTCTTTAGTTTCTTACATACATATACCTTCAATGATGCCATAGTAGCTTGATCTTCTTGGTTTCTCGTTTTAGATCTCTGATTAATCATTACCTTTTCTACTATGGGTCTTGCCCTTTCTGCTGTTGCAACATTCAGAAAGCTATTGATAGGCTAGGAGTTTCTGGTTTTAATTCGTTAGTGATTGAGCTCCAACTTATGGTGGTGTTTAAAATGCAGATCTATAGTGACCTGACTTGCTTGGTTTCTGTATAGATGTTGTTCGACAAAATTCCTCAGTCAGTTCATTGAACAATTGATCGGAATAAGATTTGTTGCTTTCAATTTTAGTAGTGATTGACCTTCTATTTATGGTTTTGATTTGAGCTGTAATATGCAATTGCCATTCTTGTAACAGCTTCTGCTTATACCTGTATGACCACAAAGTTGCTTGAATGCTTGACTTTCGTAGTTTCTCTTTGAACAATTCGCGTCAGCTTCCCATCAAAAAAATTCCTGATGGTTCATTGAATTTCTAGGAATCATTTTGATATGGGTATTGACCCGTTATTTCATTTGCTGTTCTTTGTCTCCACTGTTCACTTTAGTTTACCAAGAGACCATTAAACTAAAGCACTATTTACTCTGTCCACTTCTCCCTATTTCCAACCAGAGGCTATTACTTATATGATCTTGCGACTTACTGGGTGACAGGAACAACTTTCATATATTCAAATGGAAGCATACAGACATTGTGCACAACAGACATAGACATTGTGAAGAAAATCAGCCTGTGCACATCTTTGAGCCTGGGGAAGCCTTCTTATCTATCCAAAGATCGTAGGCCGCTGTTGGGCCAGGGCATTCTATCATCGAGTGGCCCAATTTGGGCCCATCAAAGGAGGATAATCGCTCCTGAATTCTACCTTGATAAAATTAAGGTAATTCTGGATGGGAAATGTAACATACAAAAATATAGTCCACTTTCACCAAATAATGTTGTTTTGTAAGTTTTACTGAGTGATGCTCCACTGCTGCTGCTGTTTTATTATTGTTACATCTCATTTGTTTTGTAGGATATGGTGAACCTAATGGTGGATTCTACAAGGTTAGTTCTAAATTCCTGGGAGAGCAGAATTGAAAAAGAGGGAAGACTTGCAGACATCAATATTGAGGAGGACTTGAGAAACCTCTCTGCAGATATAATCTCAAGGGCTTGTTTTGGTAGTAATTATTCCGAGGGTGAAGAAATATTCCAAAAGCTGAGAACCCTTCAAAGTGTTATGTCTAAGGCAACAATAGGAATTCCTGGCTTGAGGTAAGAACCAAGAACCATTACTAAATTCCCAATCCGCTATTTTTCTCCTGTCAATACCAGTTACTGAAGGTCCTAAATACCACTCAAATAGGTACATGCCGACCCAAAACAATAGAGAAATATGGAAACTGAAGAAAGATATTGATTCGATGATACTAAAGGTTGTGAACCAGCGCGCGGCTGGTACACATGAGCAGGACCTGCTACAAATGATACTCAAGGGTGCAAAACATGGTAGTGATGTCAATGAGGGTCTTCCATCTGATGTTTCCCTTGACAAGTTCATAGTTGATAACTGCAAGAACATATACTTTGCTGGCCATGAGACTACTGCCATCACTGCAACATGGAGCCTAATGTTGTTAGCTGCACACCCATACTGGCAAGCTCGAGCCCGTGCTGAGGTACTTGAAATTTATAAAGATAAAGCTCCCAGCGCTGATATGTTTCGGAACATGAAAACTGTAAGTACTGCGAAGTAAATCTCACCATCATTACAGCTTTGTTGTTTTTGAAAAATGCACATTTTTCATCCTCAATTCTGAGAGAAATCAAAGTGATGTTGCTAGAAGTTGCATTGATTCAATCTATCAACGAACAATGAGATTTATTTCTTTCTAATATCCCTGTATTTACCATCGACTGGCAGCTTACCATGGTGATTCAAGAGACATTGCGCCTTTACCCACCAGCAGTTTTTGTGGATAGAACAGCTCTGGAGGATATTGAGTTCAAAGACATTTGGATTCCGAAAGGCTTGAACCTCCAAATCCCAATAGCTATATTACAGCAAAGTCCTGATCTATGGGGGCCTGATGCACACCAGTTCAATCCAGGAAGGTTTGTCAATGGCATTCTGGGGGCTTGCAAGAGTCCACAGGCTTATATGCCATTTGGAATCGGCTCGCGAATCTGTATTGGCCAACAATTTGCCATGACACAGCTGAAAGTGATTCTATCCCTAGTTTTGTCAAAGTTCAGCTTCTCCCTCTCCCCCAAATATAATCACTCCCCCGTGTTTAAGTTAGTGGTGCAACCAGAAAATGGAGTTCATCTCCATTTGAAGAGATTGTCATGACTGTAAAGATTGAAAGTGTTTGAAGTGTTAATAAATACAGATCTTTTGTGGTGTTAAACATTCAACTGCCATTTTTTCCCCTTTCCCTTAGCTGTTCTTTTGCATCAGGAAAGGATTTGGTAGCTAAAGGAGGTGGCATTTACTTAATGTAATTTATGTTTTTTATTTTAAAGTTTTCCCATTTTCTGTTTTGGTAAATATTTTAATTATGTAGTGAGAAGTGAGAACTGCTCAAGTGTGCCTACTCCCTTGCAAACCAAAACGGATTGGTTTATTATTGATTTATTGTGAGTATTTTAAATTATGAAATATTTTTGATATATATATATAATTTATTACGTTGAACTTGGTTGGATCCTGATGTGATTCCCGGTTGAATCATTAAACCGTGAATCCAAGAATTTTCCGATTGGATGACCGTTTTCAAAACCATGCTTGCATCCTTCCGTCTTTTTTACAAAAAATA
Source organism: Tripterygium wilfordii (assembly GCF_013401445.1). Classification (NCBI taxonomy): domain Eukaryota; kingdom Viridiplantae; phylum Streptophyta; class Magnoliopsida; order Celastrales; family Celastraceae; genus Tripterygium; species Tripterygium wilfordii. Next base: position 2,288,557 of record NC_052248.1, on the reverse strand, counting down.
AAAAATAAAAAAAGAAAGGAAGAAGAATAAAAATGTAAAATAATCTTAAAAGGTCAACTTGGGTCCGAAGTAGAGATCCGACCCCTTTACCCTGGTAGAGGAGACGAGAAATATGTATATGTAGCACTTGTTGCAGTCCTGCCAAAGCGGTAGTCGGTGTAAGCGAGAATGGGTCCGGGAGCTGCAACTGCAAGCGAGCCGCCATATCCAAGTACTGCGAGACTTTCTGACTCTCAGTGCTACGATCAATACACGGCCTCTCTGAAATGTATGCCCTTTCCTTCGAATAACTTTATCTCTTTCGATCAAATTGGAACCTTTTGTTTTGGGTTCACTTCTCTCCTTGATTTGGTATTGCGCTGGTGTTTTTTTTTAATTTTAATTTATGGGTCCTTTGTGGAACTTCTTATCGAGTTGGTTTTCAATAAGGGGTGATGCAATTCGTCCCAAAATTTGAAGAGGTTAACGACGGTTTTTGTTTTAGCGATTGGTCGTACGAGGTTCTCTTATGAAATTTGTTTATCTTTGAGTGAATAACAGTGAAGTTTTGAGATCATGAATAATTGATCGGGTTAAAATTTGAAGAAGCAGGCCTAAAATTTGGCTTTGGTAGATGTGGATGTACTATTCATTGTGAATACTCTTTGATAATAGTCGAATATTATGATTTGCCTGTGTTCAAGTATGAGAGATTAAAGTGATCTCCTCCTCCTCAGTATCAGGTGAGATGCAAAAATAAAAGATCATACAGAGTTTGCTTCTGTTTTCCGGGTTATCATCTAAAGGCAATATGGTAGAATATTTAGATGTGTAATTGAACTAAGATCATCGGGGGATGTCTTAGGTGCTTGAGCATTATCAACAACTTAGTCCATTTACGTTCATAAGGTTATGAGGGTTTCACTATTGTAGGAGACAACCCCATTCCTGTATTTTCCTGTCTTAATTAGCATTCTAGGCATTGCATTTTTTTTAAAAAAAATTTCTGTGATTTTCCTGTGTATTTTCGTGCGTTGATGAAGCTGGACTTGTTATGGAGTTTCAAGGGTGATGTGGTCATGAAAGTAGCTGATGGGTGGATGTTGCATTAAACGAGTTTATGCCAAATTGTACATGGTATAAATGAAGTTACTGATGCTCTGTATTTTGGTCCTAAATATTATGACTTCTATTCCTTGTGGCATATCTCCTTCTGGTTCTGGTTGACCTTTTCACCTTATAAAAGTATGGCAGGTTTAAAGGTTAAGAACATGACATATATTTACTCAAATTTAATTCCAGAGATAAACTTTTCAGGTTTGGAAGTATTTAAATCTGATAAGAGTAAATGTCAAGAACATTTTGACATATACAAGGCATGCAAGAAGAAAGAGGTATGAATATTCTAATTCCATTAATTTTCAGATGCTATGCGTGTATAACATTGACATAGATAGACGAATTTTGATGTTGGAACACTGACATGTATTTTTCAACATCTTATTTGAGTACTTGATTTCAAGTTTGTTGTTGCTACTTGAGTTTGTATTGGTTGTGATTTGACTTCTTGTTAGTTACTGTGGATGTTATCAGTGTTTACATTACAACTCACCCAATGGAAACTAAGTTTGCATTTGCAGTTTTTGCTTGCTCATTGTTAGAGGTAACATGTTGTGCCTAGTAAGAATTGAATCTTGTTCATGTGAGTGGCTAGTGGCTACTCTCCAAAAAAGGAAAATTCCCAATGTTTTGGCAAATGCATTAATCATGGAATCTCCTTTTTTTCTTTCTTTTAGGGTTTAGCGTAAAAGATAAAAAGTAAGGGTTTAGCATTTAGGGTTTAGGGTTAAACCCTAAATTATGAGAATCTCCTTTAGAGTAAAAGATAAAAAGTAAAAGCCTTGAAGCCTTAGTGTATGCCAGATGATGAAATCTTTATGCTGGATGACCTCAAATCTCACAACTTTAGTAAATAACTGATGTTGTCAAAGTGTTGGTAATGCATATTTAACTGTCCTTGTTTGCCCTGGACTTTTTAAAGGGTCCAGACTTTTGGGCTTCTTCTAGATCTTGTATTCTGGTACAAGCCATTTTGTCTTAATCAGTTAATCGCATCAGAACTGTGGTGAAATGCACAAATGAGAGTTCAACTCAAGTTTCTGCTAGTGCATGTAAAATCATCATTAAACTGGAGTCATTTGACATGTTTTGAGCTTTGCATCAAAGAATTACTCCGTGAGCAATTCTATTTCAGTTGCAGTCTAATTCTTATAGTTTCTATCAATATTGGTGGTATTGCCTTAATACCTCGAGGGAGAGTATAAAGTCATCCAATTACTTTTTAGTTTTATCCTGCATGCCACGTCTAAATTTTCCCCATCTCTGTATTGATAAATCTTTCATTTCCACTAGTGCTCACATGGTAATTCTTTTAGAATTGTTTATTTTTGTTGAATACAGAGGGAAGCTCGATTGGAACGCAACAAGAGTCGATCCTTATTCTCATGAAGTCTCTCTCTCTCTCTCAGAGATCTGAAATTCATACTTGGGCAGTGGATTGGTGGGAGTTTTTAGTTGAGTAAGTGCAAAGTGCTCTGTTTTAAATTTAATACTGTCAATAATGTGAGATGTATCCGGATCCTAGGACTTTGTAGAAACAAAGTTGCATCAAATTAATTCTAATGAATAATATGTTAGTTTCCTATGTGGTCTGCTATTGAGAATTAGATGGCTGTAGATCATCATCAGCTCAGAATGATTCCATAAAAACAGAATGAAATGCACCCATTTTATTGATAACTAGAGGAATTTTTTTGGGTCATGATGGTTAAAGCCTCTTCAATTGGAGACTTGTTACATATGCAGGCTGTGCAACTGCCCTGGACTCTGGGGAGTGATGGTATTCCGGTGAGATGTGAGAGACTTGACAGAACAAGAGAAAATAACTTTTTTAACTCTGTCATGGCATAGTGTTGGCAAAGGCAGGTACAGGGACGGACTCCAAGTGGCATGTAAGCGTGGGGAGTCTTGCAAGCCCCTAAAATTCCATTGCAAAATCTTCCTGGGTTAAATTGTTGTGCATCAGGTCCCCATAGATCAGTACTCTGTTGTAGTGTTGGGATTGGAATCGTGATGTTTAGATCTTTCTGAATGTCTCTGAAAAAAATATCTTCCATTGCTTCTCTGCTCACAAAAGCTGCAGGTGGGTAAGCTGCCAATGAATGGTTATTATAGGAAGATTTAGAACAAACATCACTAGCACCCACAAACTTCATGGAAAGCTTTCTATGAGGTCTGTTTGAGTCCGTCAGTAGATTCACCATTTCCTGTTCAAGAGTTTTAGAGGTAGTGGTACAATATGCCAGTTACTTCCTAGATAATATCATACAATAGTAGGGCAGTATTGAGGTAAAATTCATGAGCAATAATCTTCCTCTGATGGGCCCAAAATGGGCCACTAGATGATAGAATACCCGGGCCTATGATTGGCCCGCTGACTTTGGCATGAGAGGAAGGCGGCTTTCCCAGGCCGAAGGATGTGCATGGGCTGATTTCCTTCACCAGATCTGTCTGTTTGTGTACACTTTGCTAACATTGCAAAAAGATGGTTGAACCTAAATGGGAAGAACAGAGCAGCAATGAAAGAGGTCGCACAGCAGTTGGAAAGTTATCAGAATGTGATAAATAGGTTCAGTCATTCTACAAGAGATCATGAAGAGCTGCTTCAAGACATAGGAACTGATCAAACAAGAAGGGCTTGGAAGGAGTTTTTTTGTTCAATAACCAAGTCCAGAGACTAGTTCTTTAGTCGTTGATCTCGTCTATTAACAATTGGAATATTTTTATTATGCATATTCTTATTATCTCGTTTATTAACAAGGCATTTTTCTAATTCAAATGAGTTGGGTTTTGACCCATAATAACTCATTTTTTGACCTAATAAATTACGTTTCGATCTGCAATAGTTGCCTAGCTGGGCTAACTAAGAACAGAGCCAACGCTGATAATATTATTGAAATGTATGAGGGTGTGGATTTTTGACAGGTAACTCTCAGCACAAGCTGCGGGAAATGGTGATTTTAAGTCCCAGCCGGGTTTTTCATGTGATCCGGATGTATTTGTTAGGTGGGCAATTGGGTGAATTCGATATTATAAAAAAAAAAAAAAACACTCTTGCCTGATTGTGGTTTGTGGATCAGATATGGGGCCTGTGACAAAAGAAGCCCAACAGCCCCAAGATAGAGAGAGGAAAATAAACAGTATAGACAATAGAAACAAGAGGACAGAAGGAACCTTAAGAGGAGCTTGTACCTGCAAAAATCTACCTCCCTTTCTCACTTCTTTCTCCAGCACATATTGTAAACCCTAGTTTTCTCCGATATTCCACTCTGTCTCTCTGTGAATCTTGGCGTTATCTATCTAGATCTCTCTCAATATTCTCACAATCGCATCCGTTTTCGGCCCTGCAAAACCCTAACTTTTTCCCTTGTTCCCCCTAATCGGGGCATGTTAGGTCTCAGAGGTTGAAACTCTTGCGCCAGAACCTTGGGTGCTTGAACTTTAGGAAGGAAGTATGTACAGGGATCGAGGAGGCGGGGTTGGGAGGTCGGCCAAATCAGAGATTGTAGGAGGAAGAGGGCCCTTGGATCGAAAGCGCATCGTGAATGATGCTCTGGACAAGCACCTAGAGAAGTCCTCTCCGTCCACTTCGAGGGGGATCAACACTAAGGATAAGGAGAGATCGTTGGTCACTTCCACTTCCACCGGAAAAGCGCAGCTTGATCACCGTGACTCCCGCTCCGCCTCCCTCGCGAAGAACAAAGGCTCTGATGGTTAGTCCTTACATTTTTCTTTTTTATTTACATTTCACTGTTTTTCCTCTTCATGTGAGAACCGGTGATTTGGTTTACCTGGTGCTTGTATTGGGGGAAGTTTTTATTTGTTTCTAACACTTATGGCGCGTGGGATCTGAGTTGCAGGTAGTATTGCAGTTTCCAGCTCAAGTTTATAAAGTTTATTAATTTTAATAGGTGGTTAGTTTAGTCTTAGCTTTCTTGCTTAATAATGAGTAATTAAGTTGCTTTTTATTTCTTAAAGGGCATCTGAGAATTGAGATTCCTGTGTTTCTTTTTTGTTCATGGGACATCAATTGCTGTATATCTTCTGTTTATAACTTAAATGTTTTTTTCCTTGCATTTAAAAGTTTAGGCATGCTAGTAGTATTATTATTGAGATAGTAGAAGCCATTTTAGAAAGTTGATTTTTTTTCTCTGTTTCATTGGAAGCAATGTTCTTATAGAAATTGTGTCTGATTTTTTTCTTTTTAAAAATATCTATTGGGCTCTTAGAGGGTTGGAATCTTCCTTATGTAATATTGAATATGTAAGGGGTTTAGAGGCGGGGTGGAGGATCAGTGGGATTTTGAGGGATCTGGTTTTTACGTGTTTCTTTCTAGGTGCTCTTTGATAAAGTTCTTTTTCCCATTAAAAAAGGAACATTTGACAGTGTGTGAGTGTTCGCTTTCATTTTGAAGCAAAATGGAAATACTTTGGAGCTTTGTTTTTTTGCCATCTATATTTGAAAAGTGAACTGATTTAGGAGATTGGTTTCAGCCCTTCTGGAGCAGACAGCTAATTTTGGGTTTATCTCATCCACACGTGAAACTTGTTTACAGCTTTTTTTTTCACAGATTTTCTTCTGGCGATGTCTAAGCGTGAAGTTTACATGCCAAGTCGTTTTCTGAGCGTTTTTCATTTCTTAGCTTCTAAATTTTATCTGACCCAGTTTTGCTATGATGCTATATGCTCTAGTGGCAAAGTTGCAATTTTGCTAATAGTAGGGCAGATAATAGGCTCAGATGAGGGTTGATGTGAAAATCCACCTTTTGGACCTTTCCATATTTCCGAAGGCTAGAGTTCTTTTTTTGTATACGTGTTCTTTGGGTAGCGTTTTTTGTTTTAAATCTGCTGAGGTTGCCGCCTTATTGGCACAAACTGCAGAGGAATCTGAAACCGACAGTGAAGAGTCAGATGTCAGTGGTTCTGATGGAGATGACACCGCTTGGATTTCATGGTTCTGCAACTTGCGAGGAAATGAGTTTTTCTGTGAAGTTGATGATGAATACATCCAAGACGATTTTAATCTTTGTGGCCTGAGCAGTCAAGTTCCTTATTATGATTATGCACTTGATTTAATTTTGGACGTCGAATCTTCTCATGGTAAGCATTCCTTTGTGTCAGGTTGGCTTTAATTTTCTTGCTTGCAGACATATGTGTAGTGTGATCTTTTAAGCTCTAATTTTTGAGGTGGGTATTACTCTAGTTGATTCACATCTCCGCTATACATTTATCTTATAAATATTGCCTTCTTAAACTTGCATAATTTCTTGTTGTACTCTCTCCTGAAGTTTTCATTCTGAAAGGTGAAAGGTTTATTAGCTGTCCCTGATTTAGACCAAACTCGGAAATTTATTAATTGTCTTGCTGAAATGAATTTTCATTTTTTGAGAATTCCTCTCATTAGATCTTTAGTTTGGGTGCAATTGTATAGCAATCATACTGTCTTGTTAACATTTGTTGCTTGTTATTCATGTATCAAAGCTTGTGGTGATTTGTGGATCTCTGTTTTTGGTTTTATAGATGTCGATTTAGAAATGCATGGCGGTAACGAATCGGAGAGGGTAGGAAGTGAAGTGGAAGACCTAAAAAGACATGAAGTAGTAAAATTTGATCCTAAATAGAAATGCATGGCGGAAACGTGCACACATATGGATTCCCTTTGATTCTTCTTAGTGACTCATGTAGCCGGCCCCGGCCCCAATTTTTAGGATAAAGGCTACGATGATGATGATGGTGATGATGAGATGTCAATTTTAATATGTAGTTGAGCCCAAATCTAAAAAACCATATACCAACATTTTTTTTAAATCGAGGGAATCCTATAGGTGAACATGTGACCTAGTAGTAGAGTTGCAGCGGTGCAATCTGGAGGTGACAGGTTCAATTCCTGAAAATAGCCTCTCCATATAACATGTGGTGGTAAGATTCTGCGTACATCTTGCATGTCCCCGACCTCTGTGTTGTGCACAGGTAAACCTTTTACTCTTGAAGTGACCCCTGACCCTGAGCATCTTTAAAATCACAGTTTTTTTTCCCCTTCGTGCATAGGCTCGAACTATTGTTTCCCAGCTGAAAGCACTATCCCTAGTCAACTCATACATGAAGTGGAGAATAAATCCTCTACCATCATTTTCATCAAAATTAATTTTTATGTCTTAACTCCTTAGTTTGAAAGTTATCCTAGAGATTGCATCTGCAGTGAATGGATACATCTAGCTTTTTCATAACATCCCAATGCCACTGCCTTGATTATCTTGAACTGTAATTTTGTGGTTGCTTTTCCTTCTAGTACATGAAATAATATGTCTTGAAAGGTCTCCTTTCTCAATAAAAGTAATGGAGGCATACATGTTTGAGTGGAGAATTCTTATTCTGTTCTTGCATTGTTTTTCAAACATAATGTACCGTTTCACTGAAGTTTTTCCACTTCGTATTGGTTTCCTGATAGTACTTTTTAACCTTGTTGATGTGAAGTCATATACCACTATCAGGTATCTCACTGTGTTACGTTGCATCATGCTTCTGCTTCTTGTTTTTCTTTATAAATGGAAGTTGAAGTGGAAATTGAGATATTTGGTTTTTGTCCAAGTGGTTCTTGAGTTCAGAAACACATGATCTTAATAAATTTTCACTTGGGAATCAGTAATTTCTATGGATGGAATCATGGAACACAATAATACACTCGTTGTGAGAAGTATGGTTGATTATTGGAGTTAGTTCTTAATTGAGATACAGGAGATATTTTTGCAGGGGTTCCAAGAGTGGCTTTAGCATGTGATTTGGCATGGTAATGTAACTTTCTTGTAGAGAAGCATGTACTTCTGAGCCATGACTTTGCTATTCACCTTTCTTTCCTCCCCCACCCCCCAACTTCTTGCCCTTTGTTTATGTGTCTGCGTCTGTTTGTACACTGTTGTTGTTAAAGTCACCTACTCACTTCTCTGTGTTATGGGCATGCACAGGAGATATGTTCACTGAAGAACAGAATGAGTTGGTAGAATCAGCGGCTGAGATGCTGTATGGTCTGATTCATGTGCGGTACATATTGACTACGAAGGGAATGACTGCCATGGTAATGTTCTTTGTTTCATTTGTCTATTCTTGAAATTTGTTTGTACATTTTGTGTCATTTTGGTTCTAATGTTGGCATTGGAATTTTCATAGTTAGAGAAGTACAAAAACTATGACTTCGGAAGATGTCCGAGAGTTTACTGTTGTGGTCAGCCGTGCCTTCCTGTTGGTCAGTCGGACATTCCTCGTTCGAGTACTGTTAAAATATACTGTCCTAAATGTGAAGACACATATTACCCTCGGTCCAAGTACCAAGGCAGTATCCTTGCTTCGTGAGATTTCTATTACATGAATTTGCATCTGCATGTAATTTTCTCATCGTTATATGATGTTTTTGACCTTTACTTTTTGTTGAAGATAAGCATGTTTACCTTATCGTTGGAAATGATTTTACTAAAAGCAATGAATGGACAGGCAAAGTCTTGCAACCTAGAGGTCACGCGTTTAATTCCTGAAAACAATCTCTCCACATATTATGTGGGCTAAAATCTGCATACATCCTGTTTGTCTCCGATTGCATCCATTGTGGGAGCTGGGTGCACAGAGTTGTTTACCTTTGTAAGCATGTTTGCAAAATGACTCTTGTGATTTGTTTATTCATTTCATATTTACATTCCTACTTCTTCTTTTTTCCTCCTAATGTGTACCGAGTTGGATCTTGTATTCATCTCCTTTTGGCACTGGTAATTTCTCCCTCCTATCATTTGTATGTTTTGGTTCATTTGCTTTTACTGTGGCTTCATCTTAAATAAGTTCTCACCCCTTTTTTTTTTCTTCCTATTCCTGGTTTATAATTTTCCTCAACGATACCAAGATATTGATGGAGCTTATTTTGGTACCACCTTTCCTCATTTATTTCTTATGACATATGCACACCTAAAGCCGCAGAAGCCAACGCAGAGTTATGTCCCAAGAGTTTTTGGCTTCAAGCTTCACAAGCCCTGAAACTGGAGTTGGAAGCTGGGATTTCTCATTGTCCATTAGTGGTGGTCGATCTCGCTTGGCCTTGTGCTCTGTTGAAGTATAAAGGGCTCCCTATTCTCTAACCAGTGAGTTTCCAAGATTATTATGATTGTTGTATCCAGTGAAATGTTTAAAAATGCAGTAGTATCCAATATGGTCAAGTCTGACCTCTTTAATTTTAATTCTTGAATCTAACAGAGTGTTTGCAAGTTTTTTCCCCCTAAATTTGTCTTGTTTGGTTTGAGAATTATTTAATGTAGTTTCACCTTTCTCATGTTTGAACAACACGTCCAGTAATACCTAGCTCTTTTTAAGCATTGTTTGTAATCCCATCTGTTTGGAGATTCATTGACAAGGGTGGTTCAGATTTGCTATGCAAAATGTCAAAACCGTGTATTTGTAGTTGAGATGTGTTGACTTGTGAACAAAATAATGATAATAAATTAGAGCATAACTCAATAGGCGTGTCCTTTGAATAACCCGTTAAACTCAAATTTGGGTTGGAACATGGTGTCTATTAGGCACTTGTAAACTCGTCTGATAGGTTAGTTGGATTAAGGTCTAGTGCAAATCACTTGAAAATAGTGGCGTCAATTTAGAATCAAACTCTCAATTTCAGGTGAAATTTTTTACGTCATTTGTATATTCACTCGACGGGTTAGTTGGGTTGAGGTTCAGTACAAATTATTTAAAAATGATGGTGCCAGTTTAGAATCAAACTCTAAATTTCGGGTGAAATTCTTTACGTCTTGAGTCCGGATCAATTAGGTTAGTACAAATCATTTAAAAATGGTGATGCCAGTTTAGAATCAAACTCTAAATTTCAGGTGAAATTCTTTACGTCTTCTTGAGTCTGGACTAATTAGGTTATGGCAAAATAGTTGTTGAACATAGACACCTGCTTAGGGTAGAACAAATAAGCTCTTTCTAGTACACAGCACACCCATACTGATAACAAATGCAAGGATTGAAATTGACATGTCACACTCAAAGTAGTCCATTCCATGGCCATCAATATATTATCTTTTCTTTGTGAAAAAATAAAGTAAAAAATAAATATTATTTTCGTTAGCTGATTGAGCCTCTCATTTGATTAACCAAATCCAAATGCAAAGGAAGATTCGGAATGGCAGTTAAGTAATAATACGGAAAAGGGAAGTCAATTTGTAGGGGATTTCTGACTTACTGTTTCCTGTATGACAAAGCATGTGATGCCAAGTGGCAGCGAAATGTTGGTTTGTCATTTTCTCTTTTGTTTTGACGGACAGACGGAGTCCTGTTTGTCATTGCCCTTCATGTGACTTTAAACAAACCCAGTCAGATAAGGCGATCAAAACAAAGTAATTACCCATTTTTATCAACACACTTGTCAAAGTCAGGACAAACGAATCATAAAATTATAAGATTTATAATCTTAAAAAATAAATATAAAATCACAAAATATTATTTTATACAAATAATTAAATAATATAATATTCCAGAGATAATAGAAATATTAAAAAAAATTTATTGTTATTTGTTTATTGATTTGGTATCTAAAAAAAACCTAAGACAAAACTATGAAAATCAATATGTAAAATTTAAAGCACAATAATCATGTTTTTAAAGCTGGTAATTCATAATTTATATTTTCAATTCTAGATAAACTATTTATAAAATCAATAAAAACAACAATTGATCGGCATGCTGAATTTTTAAATCCTTTAATTAAATAATGTAAACCCTAGGCCAATAAAGCAACAAGTTTCTACACAACCACTCTTTTTTTTTGGTTATTTGTAGTGGTTTTTTTTAAAATACCACAGAAAAATATGTTTACGATTGGAATAGAATATTAGACACATATGTCTAACCCAATCGAATTGTCAACCAAACCACATTTTGTTTGTCACAAGCACACATTTTGATACAATATCAAATAAAAATAAATCTATAAACTAATAAGAGATACAATAAAACAGTTGAAACTAAATAATATAAGAGAAATAGTAAAATAATTTTAAATATTCATGTGCAAAATATACAGTCAAACATATAAACTTGTAATCATCAAGGGGCAGTTGGGTGATAATAAATTTTTGTAGCTAAGAGATCTAAGTTTGACTCTTTATATTAGTATATTACTCTTAACCATTTTTTAAATAATTTTCAGCATTTTTTTTCTCAATATATTTGAATATAACCAAGTAGACCACTTGAATGCTTATAGATGTGCATGAACATTTCTTCAACCACACTTTTGAAATCCATAAAATCTCTTCAAGAATTCTTCAACTATGTGTCACATGCTTTAAAAAATCCAAATTGAATTGATAATTATTATGTGGAATAATCCATAAACTCATACTTGGATTGCACTTTCATAAATTGGATCACAAATCCCATTATTTGGGCGGAAACATGTGTTTATTGCAAATCGTTATATTAAGCACTTTTTTAAAAAAAAAGGGATAAGTATCACAGATACCCCTGAACTTATCAAAAAGGGTCAATTCAGCCCTTGTGTTTTTTTTCGTGTCAAATCAACCCTTCGACTTTAAATAATGGGTAACGTTAACCCTTCGCACTCTTTTCCGTTAAAAAAGTCTGACATGGACTCAATTTTGTGACATGTATTTGATTTTCTTAAAAATATAAATTATGTGTATAATATGACATGGCATTTTTAGAAAGAAAAAAAAAACGTGACCATGAAAAACTAGGGTTTAGAATTGGGGATTATGATTGTTTCAAATTGGAGTTCACCGGATCATGACTGCGTCGCCGATTCTTATATGGAAACAATCGTTGAGACCGGAATGTGCATTATGGAAACTACCCCCTAGGGATTCTGAAGGCATGGGACCTCCGCTAATGGAGAGGAAAAAAAAGTAAATGATGGTGCGATATACACTGATGCCAAGCAAATTTTCATCTAGGTCAGCCTAAAACTTGGAAGAAAGTGATGGACTTTTCAGTTTTGTTAAGTTGAAGACAAGGTGTATGTGTTTTGTCTTTAATGGCTGATGTTGTTCTACAAAATCATGCAGTTGAGCTTGCAGGAGGCGTATTGCCCATGGTGGATTGGCCAGTTCTTTTGTTTGAGTTAATTCTTCAAAAATCCTAAATTCATCTTTAAAAACCTAGTTCGACGACGGAATTTTGAACATTTGTGGTCATTGCCTTTGATCTGAGTTAATTTCGACTTCTAAGGGGGGATCTAAGAGGGAGCCGGATGGTCGCCGGAGATGATGAAGTTTTTTATTGAATTTTTTTAAAATAATAACACCTGTCAATGTTTCATTGATCAATGCCTTTGGACTGCCACGTCAAATATTACAAAAAAAAATTAAAAATACACATCATCAACTAACGGCATGTTATGACGGAAAAGAGTGTGAAGGGGTAACGTGGCCCATTATTTGAAGTCGAAGGGTTGATTTGGTACCAAAAAAAACACGAGGGTTGATCTGACCCTTTTTGAGAAGTTCAAGGGCATCTGTGATACTTATCCCAAAAAAAAAAATATATTTCTCATAGGATGGCATAATGACCCACAAACCATGTGTTAGACAAGCATATATTAATTTCATATACTATGATAAACGTGCAAATCTGGCTTGGTTTGCTAATGTCTCAAGTGGATTCAAATTAGGCGAATTTCGTTGATGCTAATGGTGAATTGGTGATCTCTGGACTGAACGATGAACAAACGTAAATTATGGAGTCTCTTCAATATGTTTTTCTTTGGGAAAGACACTTTGATGCTTAAGTCAGAACTCTCGCAAAAAAAATATGAAAAATTGTAAGTAAATCTTTACCTGATCGGAGTGCTTTTTTATAATGGCGAACTAATTCTAATTCATACTGGAATTGGAGTTTGGTTTTCTATGTCAACTAGGAGACATTTAACTTTATTCTTTGAGTTGGATTAGGAGTCTTCTTCTAAAGGTCTTTGTTGTGTTTCGAATACTGCTCTGTTACTCATTTTCGTCGAGATATGTTTCTCGACATCGAGGTAGGCATCTCAGGGTCGAGATATGCAAGGTTTTTGGGAATCTTTCCCTTGTGTTCTAGATTGGGTCGAGAATTTTACCAAGATAAATAGCCTGATATCTACCTTGAGGTTGTTACGTGTCAGTTTTGGATTGATGGGTGAATTATGTATCATCATACTAGTTCGATAGGGGAATAGAATACACACTTTGCAAAAAGAGAAGACTCCTTCCTAACCAAAACTAGGAGTTTATTCAAGTGGAAAAGTTAAGGAGATGAGCCCTTCAGTACCTATTAGTTTATGTGAAAATCAAAAACTCACTTGATATGGACCAAAAATTACCATATATATAACATTAACTAGAAGAAATAGATAAACCACTTGGGTGATAATTTAGTAGTAAATATTTATGAGGTTAAACATATAGACTCGGAAAGTCATGAGTTCGATTTTCACTAAGAGTAATATTTTTGTGGCAATGCGCTGGACTTTTGTCTAACTTACATTGTTGTCAGGTGAGAAATTTTTGTGCGTGTTGGGTTAACAGCTCGAGTTTAAGTCATATCAGATGTGTAAATGGTAAAATTTTTACGACGAAATTATCGGTTATTAAAAAAAAGAGAGTCTCTACGTGGGGTATATTTTCAAATTCTATAATAAGTTAGTTTTTGATATGCTTGCCCACTAAGGCATTCTAATATTAAACAATATTAGAAAATAGTAAGTGCCCTTAATGACTTTTGTACTCAAATTTAGAACAACAACATTGAATATTCATGCCACATTTAGAATAATTCAATGAGAGAGGGAATCAAAGCAAATAACATAAAATGCTTTCTATGACATAATGGCTTGAATCACACCTTGGAAATTAATTATGCAATTTTATCATGCCCAATGCTTCTTCTCCAAGAAAATTGTTTTTAATAATAGATTAAACATAAAATACAAAATTATACAAAAAAAAAAAAAAAAAAAAAGTCTAACTAATTAAAAAGCAATGGGCAATGGCAGTTACGTAGTTTATCTATAAATCGGAGGGTATGTTGTAGTGATAACAAATATTACCCGAATGGCCCTCTCCCCCCTCACAGAGTCCTTTCGGCTTAAAAACCATATACTCTACGCAGACGCCGCTTCCCAGGAAAATAAAAAATCGCATTGAAAGAAAAAGTAAGAGAGAAATTCAAAATCGGAATCAGCAGAATCGGAAACAATTTTCCTTCCCTTTCTTTTTGTTCCTTATGTAATGCATCAGAAGAAATCAGAAATCCAAATCGGAAAAGAAAGCATCGGCGTCTCTTCCGATTTCAATCCAATTCCTCAACAATCCTCCACCGCAGATTCTTCTTCTACTGCGCCGCCGTTCAAGGCACCGGCGGCACCTCCTCAGATTTTGATTGTTAATGACGAGATTGCCCCTTCCCCTTCGGCTTCGACGACCCCGACCCCTTACAAGCGGCCTCTTTTGACCAATCATCACCACCGGTCATCGCTTTCGAAATCGCCGACTATTTATCGATTCTCAGCTCCGGAGAAGCAGACGCCACCTTCGGCTTCGTTATTCTCGGTCTCCCTTGCCGCGAAATCTGCCGCGTTTAGGATACTCCGCCGCGTGCGGCATCTCCGGGTCCACCTCAGACTCGTGCTCCTACTCTCCCTTCCATTCTTTTATTTTCTTGTCTCTCATCCTTCCCACTCTTTTCTCCTTGATTTCCTCTCGGCCTTCGCCTTCTCTGCAGCTCTCTTGTTCTCTTTGAATCTAGCTGTTCCCCGCCTGCCCTCGATTCGGTTATTCCTCTCCCGTTCCTTACCTTTTCCTATTAAACTCACTTCTGCCTCTTCAGCGATATCGTCGAGGTCGCATTTGCCCGTGTTTTGGTCAATTGGATCAAGGCCGAAACAGGATAAGAGATTGGATTCCGGGTGCTTTGTGCAGGTTTACAGCAACGGGGACGTGTACGAAGGGGAATTCCACAAGGGGAAGTGCTCCGGAAGCGGCGTGTATTATTACTACTTGAGTGGAAGGTTCGAGGGCGACTGGGTTGATGCTAAGTACGACGGATATGGGGTGGAAACGTGGGCGAGGGGTAGCCGGTATCGGGGGCAATACAGACAGGGGCTTAGGCATGGATACGGTGTTTATAGATTCTATACAGGGGATTTGTATGCAGGGGAGTGGTCTAATGGGCAGAGCCACGGGTGTGGAGTGCATACATGTGAAGATGGAAGCCGGTATGTTGGGGAGTTCAAATGGGGTGTTAAACACGGTCTTGGCCACTACCATTTTAGGTAAATTTTTTGATTTGTTTGATATGAATTCATTCATTTATTGTGGGAAATTCGTGATTTGTGATCCCTTTGCTTAGGTTTTTGATAATATGATTGGTTTGTAAATTTCCCGTTTTACTTGCTGGTTGTGAGTAATGAAGTTTTACTTGCTTCTTGCATGCTGAATGTGGATTGCTTTTCTTAGGCAATTGATTTTGGAGGATTTTATTTGTTTCGACTGATTATTGGGGGATTGGAGTGACAAGTGGAGTTAGCAAATAGCAATTTAGGATATATTAACTTGAGCCTTAGCAATTCCTATGCAGACCAACTTTTTTGTCCCGAATCTATTGAAACACTGTATAACATAAACAGGAAACATTCTAAGCTTACCTGTTATGAAGTTATGGAGTTCCATAGGATTACTATTTCTTAGGAAAGTGGGCTCGCAAGTTGCAAATGAAAATTATTTGGTTCTTGAATTCACCTTGGCTACAAGAGAATAAAAACAGAAATGATGATGGGTGAACACTGAACTGTTTTGGAAAGGAAGTTCCTCTTTGTACTTATACTCTACGCGTAATTGCTTTTAGAATGTTGTTTTTTTTGGGTACAATATCATCTATACAGAATTGTTCTAATTAGAAATCACCGCAACGCGCCTGACAATATGTGACTATAGGTTTTCAAAAATTGTGGATTCTATCACCATTTTCGTCATCTCTTATATTTAAACACAAAGCTGATTTAACTTTTACTCTCTCGATACTTGCTAGTTCCCCATTGCCATTCGTCTTATTGTATGTGATTTACCAATTTCTGCTTCTTTCTGCTGGTGGCTTATCAAATTTGTGTCATTCAGGAATGGAGATACCTATGCTGGAGAATATTTTGCTGATAAGATGCATGGTTTTGGGGTCTATCGCTTTGCAAATGGGCATAGGTATGAAGGAGCTTGGCATGAAGGTAGAAGGCAAGGACTGGGGATGTATACATTCAGAAATGGGGAAACCCAATCCGGTCACTGGCAAAATGGAATTCTTGATGTCCCGAGTACACAAAACACCAGTCATCCTGTATCTCCTGTTGCTGTTTATCATTCCAAAGTACTCAATGCAGTTCAGGTATTTTGACTGACCTTCCTTCAAATTTTGTGCAATCTCCAGGATTGTTTAGTTCCATTTCTATTGGATATTACATGTATATATTTGCCCATTTAGTTCACTATTTTAGATGCATCAAATACCAATCTTCCCTGGTCTTTGTGCTGCCGAATATGGCAACGAGAAAACTTCTTGGTTTGCGTAAAATTCCTCTAGCCAAGAAGAGAGTTCGGAATTTCAACTGCTCTATTTGGATAGGTGCTTGAGATACAACCCTATCTGCGTAGAACCCATTAGCTCTGCACTTTTTTGGGTTTGCATTTATCAGTGCGCGTAGGGAAAACATCTTTTGCCTGTGCGATTATTTAGAAGATTTATTTGCCATGTCTCCTATAATAATATTTGAAATAATGATTGCTGGTTTTTTGTGATTTGTTTTAACAATCAGGAAGCGCGTCGAGCTGCGGAGAAAGCTTATGATGTGACCAAAGTCGATGAAAGGGTTAACAGGGCAGTGGCAGCTGCAAACCGGGCAGCTAATGCAGCTAGAGTAGCAGCAGTTAAAGCAGTTCAAAACATGCATCAAACTACTAGCGATGAAAACATTCCAATTCCTATTATGTGAGGCTTCCAGCAGTATCTCATACTTTCATCAGTGCAAATACATGATATGGATGACACTAATAGGACTTAACAGAAGTGCGCGGGAGATGTTGTTGTTGAGTAGTAGATTATCAACACTTTTCTACTTGGAAGGAAGGATTAAAAAAACGCGACAGGGTCACAGGAGGATTCCAGTGTGTAGAGGAGGATTCTTGACAAGGGCAGTTGCATCAAATCGTTTCTAGTTGGTTTTTGGCTTTTGAATCTGGTTAAGAGTTTTTGTAGAAGGGCTTAGACGTAATGTAAGTGCTGGTGGCCAGGTGAAACCCCCAACCAGCTGGTGTTGTAATTAAAGTCTACTCTGTTGCCATCTGCAATGAAAATCATTTCAGATGTATATACCGCTATTAGATTTATGTTCACAGAAGCCAAAGCTCTCTCCCAGAATCACTTTGGTATATCAATGTTTTAAATGCACGATTTTGACTAGTGGCAGAGAGGTCACTGACAACCGGTTTCATCTGCAGATCGGTTTAATTAATTTACTTTTTAGTTTTTTGGTTTAATTAATTTACTTTTTATTATTTTAGTTATTTGTTACATCATTTTACATGTTAACTAAATAATAGCTATGGTTTTACCGTTTTACATAAATAATTTCTAATCTGAGATAGTTAGACCGGTCAACCGATATGTAGACAGTAGACTGATATACCTCCGATTGAACCGTTGTTTGACCAATCCAATATATAAGTTATATTTTCATTGAATCGCACCGGTGGATCCTCCGGTTTTCGATTCAACAGGCCGGGATAATCAATTTTTTAAAACACGGCCGAGAATCACTTTCGTATGTAGACTACCTGAGAGATGAATATGACAAATTTGAATGGCAAACAGTTCCAATGCCGGCAATAAGATCTAGATGTAATCGTATTAGGAATAAGCAAAACCCAGATAATGGTAAACTCAGATTTAACCTTCTGCCAATTCTAACAAATTCAGCACAAGGAAACATCAAATATAAACTCGAAATTGGAAAAAAAAAATTCAAGTACACAAGTTTCTTAAGAATTCATGCTCTCATAATGGTATTTATGAAGTCAGGTAAAGGTCTCAAAAGTCTAATAATTTCTAAATTACCTTATTTAATGAGGTAAAATGTAGAACACAACATCAACAAAAACAAATCAGGTTTCAAACGGTACGTGAAACAGCTCCACAAATGAAGACTTCTAACATGAACCTCGAATTCATAGGAGACATGAAACCATAAATGATCAAAAAGCACAAACATTCAGTTTAGAACTTCAAAATCTGCCTTAAGTTCTAGAAAATGAAACAACAAAATTACAACGAATTTTGACGATGGAATCATAATATAAATTTAACTCTCTGTCTGCTCCCTCAGCCTCCTGATGGTACTCCTTACAGTAACAGCACTTGCAGTGCTGCCAAGGGTACACAAATGCGTAATCAGGAATAGTGTGAATGAAATTATATATTAGGTCAATATCAACAAAGAGGAAAATTATCTTACTTCAAAGTATAAGCACCACCAGCCTTCACTTTGCCGCAGTCTTTGCATCCCCATATTCCAACAGCTTTTCTTTTCACCGCGTACTACAGGAACAAAGATCATTAAATTGCATGCACATGCAAGGAAAAAATCATGCCAATACACATTTCCTTCGAATTTGTGTGAAGGTGGTATAAGGGACGATGAATTACCTTCCCGCAGAACTCACAGAAGAACTTGCTGTGCTGACTAACCTCCATCTTCTTAATCTGCTTCCTCAGACTAGCACCATAACGAGTGCCTGCAATGTTATCATGTCATTGGCATCACATCTCTAGTTATTCTCACAAATGGAGACAACTCAGTAACAATGAAATTTGCTATAGGTAAATTAAGATTACAAGATTAGGCATATGATGCAGACCTATGCACCATGCACAACAGCCAAAACCACCATAATAAAGCAAATGGGGTAAGCGAAAACCACCATATGAAAGCACATGGGTCAGGGTAAGTAAAAAATAAAACATCTTCGTAGACATATCAGTATATCACATGACCTTGTTCCGTAATTTGTTTTCAGTAATATACTAATTCACTACAGATACTCATAATTCAAGACTACACAGCTCAGTTTAATATTTGTCATCCAGTCTTAAGATCAAAATAGGGCAAATTATTGATGTTCGACACCCACTTTAAAAGTTTATCCAGCAAGCATTTCTTTTCAACAACATATAGTTTGCTTCAGAAGTAAACAATGACAAAAGCTACTCCAGACATAGCCAGAACAAAAAATTGGGGTAATTCCACTCCAACCAACCTCACTGCCTTTTCTATAGTTTTATATAACAAGACAAATAGTCATTTATGAACATTAGGCTAAATAAAACAAACAAAAAAATTAATACATACCATACTTGCCGACAATTCCAGCCTTCTTGGTTCTCTTCGTCTGCATGTCAACAACGGATTAACGGTGATAAGTAAGCACCCAAATGAGATATACACAAACGCTATCCATGATAATTCAAAAGATATAACAACAAGCCTAGCGTAAAATATAATATAATCGAGACAAATTCGAAAAAACCTCAACACATAAATCCATGAAAACCTAGATAAATGTAACAAATACAAAGATTCATACTCAGCACATTCATGGTACACTAAAACCACAAGATCGTAAAACAATATACAAGCATATAGGAAAAAAAAGAAGAAGATCGACTGCTCTGATACAAAAAATGCATAAATCAGCCATGAATTCAAGTTGACGCGCATAATCTCCCAAACTACAACAAAGCTCAAGTGAAGAGAGTACCATTGTCGGATAACTCTGAAGCGGCGAAAGAGAAGCAGAAACCCTAGGGCAGTCGAGACTGAAACAAAACCTCACCCCGTTCGTCATTTATATGCAAGCTTTTTCCGTCGTAAAATTGTAGCCCTAGCCCAGTTTCTAATGGGCCTCCAACCCCGTCTTAATTAGCCCATATGAATTTCATAATGGCCCGAATCTTTCATTTGATGGACCCAATATTCATATCATGGACCCCCGCCAAAAGGCCTGCAACAATAATTTTCTTACGCGTGATTGACCTCCTTCTTCTTCCTGCACCTCGCCGATTACATCAACACCCTCGATATATCCTCCAATTTACGAGATCAACCATCGTCCTTTAGGACCCGATCCGAAGCCATGTACTCGAACATGCTGGTCAACTGCTCCGGCTGCCGGACTCCATTACAGATGCCTCCGGGAGCGCAATCAATCCGCTGCGCCATCTGCAGCGCAATCACGCATCTCGCAGACCCTCGCTCTGTGCCTCCTCCCCCTCATCATACTGCGGCATCTCCGTCTCCTCCTCCGCCGCAGTCTCCCTCTCCGTATAACCATGCTCCGCCGGGTCCGGCGCCAAACGCCCACGGTAGGAAGAGAGCCGTGATATGCGGGATATCGTACAGGTTCTCGAGGCACGAGCTGAAGGGTTGTATCAATGACGCCAAGTGTATGAAGTATATGCTCGTCAACAAGTTCCAGTTCCCTGAAGAATCTATTCTCATGCTCACTGGTATGGCTTTCCCTCTAACTCATGCCTCTTTGTATGTATAAGGCGCTAGTTTGGATTAATCGGTTTTGCCTTTTGGCGTTAAGTAGGTTGCTAATGGAAGTTTGGCTTGAATTAATTATCCATCAATTGTTAGACAAGAGTGGTCCTTTAGCATTATTACGTTCCTAGCATATTAATGAAGATAACGGCGAAGTAACAAAAAAAATAAGGTTTTTAAATATCTTGCCTCGATTTTCCAAGATGAAGGGACATTAATAAAGATGTAGTTAATAGTATTAAAAACGGGTGGATGAAGTGAAGGAGTGCATATTGGGTTTTATGCAACTTGACGGACCTCTAATGTTGGAAAACTATATAACTCAGCTATACGACCGCGATGATTTATGGTTTGTAATGTTAGGCTGTTAAGAGACAACATATTCAAAAAATACATGTAATAGACATGCGAATATTTCGTTGGATGTTTGACCACATGAGTGAAGATATAATATGAAATGAGATTATTTAATCTAAGGTAGGAGTAGCACCAATTGAAGATAAGTGAGAACCGTTTAGGATGGTATGAACATTACAACATAGAGATAGCGGTGCGGGGAGGAGAATTGAGAGAATTTGTATAGAAGTGAGTAGGAAGTGAAAAGGAAGAACTAAAAAGATATGGCTTGAAGTTGTAAGAAAGGATATGGATTCAATAGGATTTGATGAAAGGATAATCTTAAATAGAAATGAATGGTTGAGACAAATACACCTCGTTGATTTTTTTTCATAGACTCATGTAGCCAATCCCAAATTTTTTGTATAAAGGCGCAAATGATGATAGGTTCCTAGCATTCAGTAGAAAGAGCTGGCAGAAGTTGGAATGGTGTGTTTCATTTCTTATTTATGACTCCATTTGGTAGAAGTTACAGTTAATCCTTGCCTGAAACTTCAAATGCAGAAGAACAGACTGATCCTTACAGAATTCCTACTAAAAACAACATGAGGATGGCATTGTATTGGCTTGTACAAGGTTGTCAACCAGGAGACTCTCTGGTATTTCACTATTCTGGCCATGGTTCACGGCAGAGGAATTATAATGGTGATGAAGTTGATGGATATGATGAAACTCTCTGTCCACTAGACTTTGAGACTCAGGGCATGATTGTTGATGATGAGATCAATACTACAATTGTCAGACCTCTTCCACATGGGGTCAGGCTCCATGCAATTATTGATGCTTGCCATAGTGGCACTGTTTTGGATTTGCCCTTTCTTTGCAGAATGAACCGGTGAGTCACATTTTTTTTTGTTAAATTCATCATTTAAATTTTTTTTTACCATTTCTGCTAGAGGGAGAATTGTACATAGAAGCATAAAAATTCACTTGGGGATTTTGAACTTGTTATGGGATGCTCAAGCTGTGTTTCAGATGATCTATATAGATTATGTTCTCACCCTCCCTTTTGTAACTTGTATTGTCTTTGCATAGTTTAGGATTTAATGCTGTTCTCGTCAGTAAAATTTGAAAAGAAAATTGGTGCATTTTGATATCAAATCCCTTACTTGTTTCTGTCCCTCATTCTTGGAAGTAGGAGTGGGCAGTACATCTGGGAGGACCATCGACCACGGTCTGGTTTATGGAAAGGGACTAGTGGTGGAGAGGCAATATCTTTCAGCGGTTGTGATGACGATCAAACTTCTGCTGATACATCCGTAAGTTCCAATAAAAGAACTGATATAGGATCCTTACAGATTTCTTTCTTAAAAGTAACAGCAGAACTGTAATATTGTTTTAAACGCAGGCTTTGTCAAAGATCACTTCCACTGGTGCCATGACTTACTGCTTCATCCAAGCCATTGAGAAAGGACAAGGTAATACATATGGGAGCATTCTCAATTCAATGCGTGCTGTCATCCGAAGTACAGGCAATGACCTTGGCGCTGGCGGTGGTGGTGCTGTGACGTCTCTCCTTACCATGCTTATGACCGGGGGCAGTGCTATTGGTGGGCTGAGACAGGTAAAGCCCTTTCACTGAATAGTTGCTAGTCTCATATAGTTAAGTCATACAGTGGTAGTATTAACTGTTTGACTCAACTATATGAGACATAAGATATCTGAAAGCATCTATGAAGTTCTCAAAAACATGTATCCAGAGTCTCTGACTTTTCCATGTTCTTGTTATTGACAGGAGCCTCAGTTAACCTCCTGCCAGCCGTTTGATGTGTATGCAAGACCTTTCTCCCTCTGATTTCTATTATATATTTGCAGATTGATCATTGTAGGGGAAAAATAAGAACAGGGTTTCTTGATTGTTATCAATAAACTCTCTGTTTGGAAATTTGTTGGATGGAATTGATTGCATCGAGGGGAGAAATTCTATATATGGCATACTGAAATATTTGTGTCATCTTTTTCAGATTTTCTTATATATACATGTTATTTTAGTTGCTTAACATGACATTCAGAGTTATGCCTTTTAAATAAGTACATGTCTAATTAACGAGTGGCCCAAGTGCTAAGGACAATGGTTAAGAACGTGCACCCACCAGAAATCAACATAACAAACTTCTACTCAACTCTGTTCAATTATCAAACTTCTATGGAGAGATGTCTCAATTGATAATCGACTTGGGTTAGGAATATGTGTGCCTAGATTCGATTTCAATGTGAAACATATTTCTCAATGGTATTTAAAAAAAAAAAACAAAACCCATCAAAGGTATCTAACAGGTCAAGATTATCAAAACACGAAAGGCATAACGAGATGAGCAGCAAACAGAAGCAAAAGTTCAGATATCACTGATGAAAGGCATCACCAAAGACATGACCTAAATATTTGATGCTCAATTGAACCTTTCATAATTTCAGTGAATATTTGCAAAAATAATAATAACACTCCGATCTGAGAACCCCATGTATAGATCCCACCCACCCACAAAGAAAAATACTTTCTTTTCAAAATTAACAGTAACCTAGGAGCATTAAACATTAATTTCTTCTAGCAAGATACAAATGAGCATCGGTATCATCTAAATAAATCTCTCTAATGTCCTTGATGTGTTAGGATTTGGAGGCCGGAAATTCTCCAACTGCAAATTGGAGCCGCCAACAATTTCATTCAAGGCACTTTCTCCTTTCTCAGATTTAATCATCTCCAAGGTGCTCCCAAGAACATCACCTGCAAGTCCAACTTTCAAAAGTTCTCCACCATCAAGTAACAACCGCCCAATCTCTCTCAAGGGGATCAAACTTTCCAAAATGACTCTGGCAAACAGGCGGCCAAGAAATTCTGATGCCTTCGGAGCATCATTTACCGCATCCTCCAAAGTGGTGAGAACCGATTCAAACCTGGGGAATTGCAAGTATCAAAGACGTAATAAAATTAAGTAAACCGCAATTATGAGTGTTTCAGTTTTATTATACAAATTGTTAAAAGCTTTTCTACCCTCTCATGAGCTGGCCTTGATTCAGCACAGCATCCCCAGGCTTTGTGAGGTTGACAAGAAGCTTAGCCAATAGATCACGTTCCATGTCCTTTCTCTCAAAGGAGTCATTAACCCAGAGGGAGACCATTGATGGATGGAAGCTTGGAGAATTCAAATCTTTAATGCATAGAGCAACCTCTTTCTCATCTTGTGCACTGAAAAGTAAAATAAAATATATGTTAGTTCGCTAATCAGAAAAATCTTCATTGCAACAACAGAAACAATGCAAAAATAACAACTCAAGCTAGACTACTGACAAACATCCATATCCAACAGTATCACATTTCCTAATTCATATCAAATAACATAGTACAAGAAAGTATCAGAGCATTGATTTTGTTGGGTACAGAACATTTACACTCATCAACAATACACAGTGAAGCCAAACAACAAACACTTTTTATAACCAATGACATCAGTAAATTTCTGATAGAGTTTCAGAACATCTTGGTTGGGCCAACATTAAACCATAATTTCATCAGTTCTATGAGTATCAAAGAGAATACTGCAAACCATGATGAGAATCTAAACTGAAATTACAGCTTTATTAGTGGTCTTTTCAGAGGGAATTTCCACTGTAGACGTTCTATTGATGACCTTCCCCTAAAAGCCATTAATGAAGAATTGAAGATGATACTTTGATTTTGTAGAAACAGGGGCAGATGGCTTCACCTGGAATTGTGCACAAAATTTAGGTCTATTTTGATATTTGATAATATAGACCCAGTAGTTTGCTAGGTAGTTCATTATATAACTAAAGTTTTTCAGGAGAAGATTTCTCAGGCTCAGCATGATTATTTAGAAAGATAGATTTCAGATGCTTCATCAGCAGCTAATGAATTTGTAGATCACTACTCAAAACAAGAGGAGGGGTCTATCTTGTAAACTGGATATCGAAAAAGCTTTCAACAACTTCAATAGGGACTTCCTTTTGAGAGTTTGGGGATATGATGAAAGCAAAAATGGATATCTTGGATCATGAAATGTGTTACTTCCACTACCAAAACAATCTCTCGCATTTTTCTTAGCATCCACAATCCCTAGGAAACAATCATCAACAGCAATATGCAACAGGTTGTATAAGGATTTTAAAGGATCTAGTACATCAGTACGTAAACCAGCCAAACCAAATCAAGGCCATCTGTCAAACCTCAACGAGAGCTCCAAAACACTAAAAAATTGGCATTTAGTCTTTCAAGGTACTCCTGATTTCATTCATAGGTCTTAAACCCCTTATGTAGTTCATCACTTGTGGTTGTAAATTCTACATGTTCGTCTTCAAACGATTACTGGCGGCATCTAAAGCTTTTGCACTCAAATAGTCCATTAATTTCAGTATAAGAGAAAATATATTCTTGGCCATCCTTTAATCTGATCTTACAAATATACATCCCAAGCACAATTCCTAGTCTCCTTAAGACAAATCATAACAACGAGAAGCATTCACAACACTTGTATTGATTGTAGCATCTAACGCCCAGCATCACAATTCTAAGACTTCAGAGGAGGTACCAGAACACTTTTCCAGCCTACATACTTTCATACTCCTCAAAAACAGAATCTTAATTTATGATAATATTTAAGTACATGAATTAGAACAATCATTAGAATCGAATCTTCTTCCTAATGAAATTGGTTATGGGTGAGCAAATGGATTTGATCTCAATAGAATGTGCAAGTAAATCAGTAAGAAAATAATAAAAACAGTGTGGGTATGATATGTGAAAACTAGTGATCATACATGATATCCTTCCTCCTAAATTGATTGCATGTTTTTTGAGTTAATTAATGAAGTGTGTAGGTATTACATATTCAAGCATATTATATAGGTATAGAAGTCAAATAGACAAATTAGGTATTTATAAGTCACTCTTATATGCATCTAATTGTCATAACTTCATTTTTCCTTTTCTTGGTAGATCGATTGAAAGGGATGGAAGAGTTGGGGTCCTAACATTACTATTTCCATCTAATAAAATCACAAACATGCCCTCCCCTTGGATGTGTCGAGCAAAGTAGGGGCGGAATATATTTGCAGGGTATTTATAGGTAAAACATGCTCTACCCTTGACATGAACACATCGCCCCTGCAGTTTCAAAAACAATGACCCCACTACTATCACTAAAACTTAACAGAGGCATTAGTCACTTTGAGAAAAGACAATATCATCTTCGACAACCCAAAAAAATTTATGCTCATACCAAAAAAAATTCATTATTTACAAGCCATAAGAAGACATTGCACCTCATTAAACCAATCTGTTAGTGTATCTTCACGTGCATATACGTCTGTTAGCGTCGCAATATTCGATTTAAAAGGCATTAAAGTAAAAAAGAACAATACTCTCAATTTTCTACTTCGACCATTGCAGCGAGACTGAATCCATATCAAATATGATATTGCTTCTCACCAATTTCTAATTCGAAATAATATTAGAACTAAAATCTGAAATAAACATTTGAGAGAAGAAATTATTTCTATTTCTTGTGCAGGAGTCCACGTTAAAATGTCAATCTTTGACACAAAAAACGTTTTGACAATGCAACTATATCAATCTAAACTGGGAAGACGACAAGTGAAATCTCAAAGTCCTTCGAAAATAAATTTGTATGTGGATGCAAGTCCTTCGTCCAATAAACTGATTATTAGTGTGATAAACTTAGGAGAAAAGATATGCGCAAGTACATAAAATAAACCGATGATGTAATCATTTCTGATTATTTTTACATTCAAAAAACAGGATATAATCATTCAGATTACAGATAATGGTATCTAACACTTCAGATAAGTAAACATGACACATTTTTGTTAGATGATGACCCTCGACCACGAACCTAATTGAATTTTGAAGTCCTCTTCATTGCTTAGTTAAACAATTGAAAAGCAACCTAATGGATTCAATTTAAAAGTGCTTTACAGGTCTACATTGCAGACAAGATACACACATTTATATTCCGGAGCATATGGTTTCAAAATCTCCAGCTTTTATAAACAAACAATAAAAGAAGAAATTGATGTTAGGTTGAAGAAAAAAAAAAAGATCTGTGGTGAAATAAGATTTTGGTATACGTTGAAAAGAAAAACTGAAGGTCTAGTAGTTATGTATTTTATTTTAATAAAATTATAGTTACGCGGAGAAGAAGGTATTTTATGATGATTATAACAAATTATGCTACGTTTGACTAAATCCGGGGGTGTTTTTTAGGAGGGAAGGGAGTGGCGCGGGGCTTATGAAAGGGAGGTGGATGTCCAATTTGACAATGCATGACACCTAGCAAACTGAACGCCAAAGGATGCTCAATAGTATAAGAATGAGACAAGATTATTACCTGTAAAATTCTTTGATGGCTGCAATAGACATGTCTCTCAAGCGTTCTTCAGGCCACACCTTTTCTGAAGGAACATTATGGGTGAAAGTCGATGGCTGCCCTCTTGGAGGAGGTGGAGTAGCAATGGATCTTTCAAAGCTACGGTCTTGATTTCTAATGTTGCGATTAGAGTAACTTATATCACGATCTAAACTATTGGATTGATCAAAAGCAGCAGGAACTGCGTATCCATCAGGAGCATACCTGGGAAGGGGATCCTCCCGGGGGCTGTAGGTTGTTCGCTCTGATACAGAACTATAACCATTCAAACCAGTTGCCATACTTCTCGATTCCCCAGAGATGGCAGAAATATTAGTCACGGGAGAGCTAGAAACTGCTGGTGCTCCTCGTATGGACATTCCTCTAGCAAGGCCACCTTGGGGTCCTAGAGTAATAGAATCATCAATGGGTCTCTGAGGCAAGGGAACAGACAAGGTCCTTGCCTCATAAGACTGTCTGTCATCCATTCGTACATCCTGAGCAGCAAACCCACGAACAGGGCTAGGCGACGCACGATAACCACCCATTTGGGAATTTGGGGAAGGTATCATGTTTGAACCTCTTGAACCAAAATCCACAGGTGCCCTTCTAGAAGGATTCATGCTTGGCCCACGGGCTAGCCTGTTTGTTTGTGCCTGCCGTTCTTGAGCAGCATCTCTATGTACTTCCTCTATCTTTTTTGGCCCTTCAACTTTTCTCCTCTGCTGCCATTTTCTTTTCCTAAGATCAATTGAATCCTTCAACATGAACCTAACCCTTGCAGATAATTTCATATTGGTTGATAAATTTTCCATCCTGTCAAAATACGCATCCATATGCTCCTTGGCTTTGGGATGGTCAATCATCTCTCCAATTGTGCTCATTAATTTGCAAAGAGCCTCAACATCTTCCTCATCTGGATTCTGATATTGACCCAGCAACTTCTTAATGCATTCATGCATGATCCTCTCAGTAAGCATTCTCTTCTTGTACAACTCCCCAATCAGTCTAATGTTACCTAGCATTCGTCTCCGTGCCTTCACTCTTTTCTCTTCTCTTTCCTCCGCAGACAATTTAACCTCACCCTCTTCATCACCTTTATTTGCCTCTTCTTGCTCTCTCTCACCTCTCTCAAATTCCTCCTGGCACTTGTTTAGAAGCAATCTCTTGAAAGTTATCTTTTCATTATTTTCATTGAAGTCAGGCATCTCACCAGCCAAATGATGACAAAAGTCTGCATACATTTCACAGAAAGTAGGCTCCATCAAAGCTTTGTCAAAAATTTGTGAAATGACACCAGTGAGAGTAACAGCATTGTCAATGTTAACTGCTTTTACTTGCTCAAACAGTTTTTCAAAGTTCTGAGGTGTTAGCTTGTTCAGTATAGCTTTTAATTGCCGTTGTTTGGCCTGTTCCTCATCTGTCACTTTACCCACTTCATACTTTCTCTCAGCTTTATGCATAACTTGTAATGGAGTCTGTGGAGAAGGAAACAAACCCTTCTGCTGGAAATTAGTAGCACGCTGCCACCTGTCTGCATCAGGGCTATTTCTTTGCATCCCTCCCTGAGACCCCATGGCCTGCATTGGCCCAGATAAAATCCCTCCATGTTGCACAGGAAGCTGTGCACGTGGATTTCTTAAAACGCCAGAATTGCCTCCTTGGCCAGGACGAAATCCTGAACCAATATCAAGACGCGAGTCTCTCCCAAAAGAAGCTAGCTGCTTATTCCATCTGTCCTCATCAAGCATGACACTCCCACGACGTTCACTACGGGAGCCCCCAGAATGCCTATCTATTACTCTTCCAGGACTAGGATATGAATCAATAGGATGAGAAACATTAACGTTTGTATTCATTAAGGCCTCAGCAATGTCTGATGCAATTTCAAAACCCTCGGGCAGATTTTTACACTTGTCTGCGAATTGCAAGAGGAAATCTTTAGAATACTTTTTGTCAGTATTTTCATTTCCATCATTTTCATAATTCAATGATCCTCCATGAGCTTTTTCCCCATTAGCGAGACTTTCAAGTTTCAATGCAGAGATGTCAGCAGCATCTTCCCAATTATCAGGTTCGGCTTTATTCTGCACACCTTTGTCACTCACTGCATCATCTACTCGCAGAACATCAGCAACTTCCTGCTTCAAAGTAACACTATCAGTGAGTTCGGAAGTTACAGCAGATTCTTTCTTTTCCTCCGGCCCTTTATATGCCATGTAAAGATCGGAAGTTGTCCCGGCAGCATCTGCTTTCTGGAGAAGTTCTTTCATCTTCTTTTTCCCTCTAGCATTACTGCTCTTTGGCCTGGTCAGTTCTGGAATGGGTTTATCCTTGGAACTAGAAATGGAGACGGAAGCCATGCCAGAAATAGTGCTCTCCACACTGTCTTTTGAAGTTGCTTCAGAAAGATCAGCACTTGTGACAGGATCAGGCTGCTGATCTTGCATCACAGTCTTCATAACAGAAATTTCACTCCTACCCATCAAATCACTCTTGCTTGTAGCAGCATCAAGAATGGCGATATTATCACCTGAAGAATTTTTACAATCTGTGGAATCAGTCTGGGAAGTCAATGTGTCAATATTATCAGATGTACCATTTTCTTTTTTGCAGCAATACACAGGTTCATCTGAACCTCTCTGCACAGTTTCTGCGGTTGGACCCTCATTGCTGAAACTTGTTTCCTTAAAAACATAACCCTGATCAGCTTGTTTAGCAACTAAAGGAGATTCTGAAGTTCCAGAAACCGAAGAAAGGTTGGAACCATCACCATCTTCTTTAGGTCCTTCAAACATTGCTTTTCCTATGGCTCCCTGTGACCCAATAGTTTCATGATCTAGTTGTTTCTGTAGAGAATAATTATCCAAATTAGAATTACTAGAAGCATCCAGTGTATGAACAACGCATCCATCATCAGAAACTTCAGAAGAAGTGCCCACCAAGCCACCTCCAACATTGGTACCAGAAGCACCACCAATTCCATTAGCTTCGTCACTTTCAGAATCTCGTGAAGGGAAACTCATCGCAGTATGTTGTTCACCAACCTGCAAAGAATGGCTTAAATCCATGCCAAGGAAGAAAAACTAACGAATCAATATCAGAAAGAAAAATTTTCAGGTTAAAGTACCTGATGATGAGATTGCAAATGCCTGCTCTTTCCTGGCCTCTTTTGATCATCTTTAATAGAGTTTGACCTCAAAATTTCCTTTTTCCTGCCTTCAGTATTGGTCACACCGGGAACAGACTCTTCAAACTGACCATCTGAAGCGGAGGACAAATGATTAGTCGCTGAATTATCAACAGAAACAGCAGCAGTAACCACCCCAGTTTGTTCAGATGCCACTGGCTTGGAAGCAAAAGATTCACCCGCAGGTTTTGGCTGCTGCAAAGAGCTTTCAGAGCAAGCATTGACATCCTCTCGAGAGTAAGACGAGCCAACTTCTCCAAATGGCCGAGAAGATTTAGGAGATCCACTATTTTCAATGGCAGGTGGATTATTCTGCAATGATGATCCAGCCACTTTTTCTCCAGAAGAACCAACTGCAGGTTTCACAGTCACCTTTGTTATTCCTGATGGCAGAGAGGGGATCACATTATGAACATCACGAGTATGTTCTGCGTTGGAAGGTTCAGTAGAACCACGCACCGCAGCTCCAGTCTTATTTACAGGCAGAGGAGTAGCACTTTGGTTCATGAATGACACATTTTGTGGACCTTGGCTAACAGAATAATAGGGCCTTGGTGCCTGAGAGGTGGGTGCAATATGGCTACTTGTTAATGGGCGAGAGCTTGGAGCAGGAAAAAACAGTGGACTGGAATTATAGGTGCCCGGATAGTAGTTAATTGGATGAGAAGGTCCAAACGATGGAACTGGCTGGGATTGTGGTACATTAGGATGAGATCTTTGAACTGATGTGCTACCGTCTGTATGTGTATCTACCCGTTTATCCAGCCTCAGCTCCTCATGTGTCTCAGGGTGAGTGATCTTCACAGTTGTTTTACGAGGACCACCAAACTTTCCTCCCTGCTGCTGGGGATATTGTGGGGTCATGCCAATTCCCACGTTGTCTAGATTTGGGGATATCTGAGGACCCATCTGGGTAGTGAAACCCAAGCCCTGGCCGTGATGCATAATTCCTTGAGGCTGCATTGGATGCTGAAGACCTTGAATAAACACCTGTTTCTGTACTTGAGGAGCATTTCCCATCGATAATGGCATAGGAATCGGCATCTGGAGTGAAGTTCCAGACACACCCTGAGACTGTATCTGTGGATTGGGTCCACCAAACTGCACAGAAACCTGTGGCTGGTGAAATGGCCTTGGCATAGAAGTTATTGGAATGGGAAGAACTGGAGGCTTCTGGGTTTGGCTAATTGAAGGTGCAGCTGACGCTTGACTATCCCTTTTGGCTTTGGACACTGGTTGAACCTCCGTGGAATTATTCTGATCAATCCCATTATCCTTCCTTGGTGCCTGTTGCTTAGGAACAGAAGTTGGCAATGGAGGTCCACATCTAAAGGGCTCATGCCTTGCCTGCAAGTTTTACGGATCAAATAATTTTTCTCAACATTCTTTGTTATGAAGGATTCCAGCTACAATGCCCATAAGCAGCATTAAAAAAATTATGATTATATAAGAATGGCATTATGGAACTGAAAATGGAATCATTGCAACAACTCAATAACCATTGAGTCAGATGAATTCAGTCAAATGACAAAGAAAATGTCCAATCATGTGTGGCGTAATGGAAAAACTTGAAAGAAGATGCTTATAAAAAATAATATAAATAAATAAATAACCCTTGAAAGAATGCATGTGGAAGGAAAAACTACAAAATAATGCAACAATAAAGGGTGCGTTGACATAAATCCCTTAATAATCTCTTCATGTAATACAGTAAAACAGACAAGAGAGAACCTGGTCACGTTTCTGCTCATCCAAATTAGGCGGAGCTGAGCTTGTTCGAGGAGGAATCTACAATAATATGGAAACAAGATCAAAAAAATTATAAGAAAGAAACTAAGGGGGAAGAAAAAATAGGGAGAGGCAGGGAAGTGTCAAGCACCATGCATAAGTAAAAAGCTTGAATGAAGACTATGAGTGATGAACAATACCTGCATTCCATTCATGAAACCTGGACTTATGGACCCAAATTGAAATGGGAAAGCTTTAGGTGCATCTCCTGGGCCTACGCCATCAGCAAACATTGATCAGCATAAATTAGTTAGAAATGTAAAATCCATAAAAGAGAAAGAACCAGTTAACAAAAATTAATATTGGTGATATAGTTTACATACAAATTATAGACAGCACCAGGATTTATAAAATTTGAACACGTTTAGAACCATATAAAAATATTCTACCAACATCAAGGAATGAGATGAGCATACCCTTGACTGGGGTGGCAGGCCCACCACTGGGGGGGGTCAAGGTGGAAGGTTGAGAAGCTGGAGTTTTCGGAACATCTCTGTTGCTACCCCTCTGAGTTGTTGGCTTGGCAGCAGTTCCACTCAATACTGGTACATTAGATGTTCCTACCATGAGGAAACACAATTCAAAACCAAATCAAACAAAGGCAAAATACATCACATTGAAAATTGAAATACAAGTTGCCACCAAACTATCACATTCTTTCACCGGGTAATATCCGGATCCCATTTAAATTAAGATTAGAAAAAATTCCAATCCATTAATCCAAAAGTAATAAAATTTACACTGATATACCATGTATTTGGGGCTGAATATGGGCACCGTTCTGAACATTCCGTGGGGCATTAGTAGCATTACTAGACTCTGAAGAATTCACAGCAGGTACGTTTCCCCTCGATTGCGCTCCTTGTACATTGTTACCCTTCTTGAAGCTATCACCATGATAAAAAGAACAATGAAAACAAAAATCAAATATTCAGAAAAAACACCTAAATCATAAGGAAGCCGTGATAACTTGTCAACAACAACTAACGAAAAAAAATCCAAACCAGGGAAAAAAAACCTTAAAAACAATAGAAAATACCTTCTGCCAGGGGGTAAAGTCGACGAAGATGAACTGATGGAAGGAGAAGGAACGGGCCCGCCGCCACCGCCCTTACCGTAAACACCTGAGGAGCTCCGCTGCTGATTCGAGCTTGCGGATCGCCCTTGTTTCTTGTACTGTGTATCACCTCTATCGGTCCTTGATTGATTGACGGACATATATCCGTTTCCCTAAATTCCTCCTATTTTGCTTTGTTTTCACTCTCTTTTTCTCTGCAACCGACACACAGATCGCCAAAACCCAATTAACAAAACGATCAAAAACGAAAACCACAACGCATAAATATAAAAAAATATAGATTGGGGTGCGATTGAAGAGAGTGAGGGGACCTGAAGTTAGAAAGAAAGAGTGTAGAGAAAAACAGAAGAAGAGAAATAGGGTTTTATTGCGAAGTCATTGCGATATCAAAAAAAAAACAAAAGAGAGCAAAATTGGGTAAGGAGTGAAGAAGAGATGTAGAAGGGTAAAGGTAAAGTGGGGGGTAAAAAGGTCACAAAGTGACAAAAAAAGAGTCTGTTCAAAACCCAACAGGTTTTTTAGGAGATCGAAATCGATAGATCTAAATAGGTCGCTCTCTCCCCACACACACACGCACGCACGTTTACTGTTTTTCTTTCTTTTAAATGATTGTAATATTTAGCTTCTTTTTTTTTTTAATTTAAACTCAACATTTCATTCTATAATAATAAATTTATACCAATAAATAGAGGCCTCCACGATCGATTTTGGTCGATTTTTGAAATAAAAATAACCGATCAATTGACGGTTTGATCGATTTTTTCAAGATTTCGATCGGTCCTCACTAACATATCTTTGATAATAACCGACCATTCGGATGATTTGATCCGAACGGTTAATTTGGACGGTCCTGCCTTTATATCTATAACCCGTGAGTAAAATTTAAGTAACAATTTTTATTTTAGAATAAATTTAAAATCTAGCAATTAAGATTATTTATATTTTATATTTATAATTTTTTCAAAAATTTTCTAAATATTTTTAGTACACCAGTCGATTGTATACACTGTATACACAAGTCCTCCCAAATCCATTATTATTTGTTTAATGAACATGTAATAAATTATATACAGTAATGTATTATATAGGACATGGTAAAATAATAAATAAGAGTGTGCTCAATGTTAATAAATTTTGTATGTACTCAAAAAATAATAAATTATGTTTGCCCTTATATTTAATAAATTTTACTTTCAAATTCCCATATCAGTAAAGCACATTCACTACCAATGACCTGTGTCCTAAACCTAAACTGGGTGCGTTAGGTGGCAAAGACTTGTGTATATATATATGGCATGTATCTTCTTCATTGTTAGGTGGCACAGAGAGTCTCTTTTTCTATCAGGCTCTGAAACATGATGAAGATGAGTTAGGTGGTGGAGGCATTGAAGGCTTGAAGCAGGAATAGGATAGTGCAGGCGCCTACATGATGAAGTTAATCCTCCAGGCTCCTTCTGGGAAAAGTTTCGAGAACATGGAAACTGTTCTGGTCGATTTGGATGAGAAGCCAGCTCTCCCATCCCAATAAACTCCAACTCCAATGGAATTTCAACCTGAAACCAACAAGCTGAATATTCCAAAAATTTATCGTTAGGGGTGACCTTTTAGAGAAACGACAACAGAGACAGGTGCAAGAGTATTCCCCATAGACAAAATGAATGGGATTGACATTAAAATCTTTAGAAATTTGAAATTCCCATGCCATGTTACCAAGGAAATTATTCAATGTCACAATAAGATGTCTTCATAAAGGTGCTTTTGCACTTTATATCTAATGAAAGGATGAACTTACAGCATGATATTCCTTTGCATAAATCCTCTCAAAGCTCACGATAAATGGGCATATTTGCCTTCAGAAACTTTGATTCTCCATTTATGTGGTGTTAAAAGGTGTACAAACCTTGTCTTCCCAAACTACTTCATATGCATATCTTAGCAGACAACTTGATTCCATGAGCAACCAGCCAAACTATTTGTTATCCGTTAAAATCCAAACCATTATGCATCTGCAGCCACAAACCAAACAAAAGATGAGCATAAAAAGTCTAGAGAACAACTTTAGAGCCTCCAAAGTCATCTTCTGTTTTTCAGGGAATCACAGAAATGCTCTTACACTGTGATGACTGGAATGTTCTACATGTTAAGCGCTTGGACTACAAATCTACTGGCCTTTTTTGCCTACTCTCCCATTTGTTTTTGAATCAACTTAGACATCTTTTATCCATCATAATACTCAATCCAGCACATCATGCAGATGACCGCTACCTTGCATTCCATTGACTAGGACCACCAGGTAGATGCTGGGAAAAAATGTACGAGAAAGTAACCACCAAAAACAATATGAAGTTTGATATTCGATCAAAATATTGAAAAATTAGTTGAAAGCAAAATGCAATACTTACACACTTTAAGATCTGCCCCAATGACTTCGATTTCGATGACTGTGACTAAAAAAGCTTAACTCCTGCAGGCAGAGAGCACCACGCTACATTTGACTCTCTACATCTCAAAGAAGAAGGTTATAATAACTGATCCAAGTCTCTAATGAGCATCGCAAAATAGGAAGGCTGCGACGTCAATCAACCTGGCTAATATTATGCCCCTGGCCAATATTTTATATTTTACCCCATCAAAATCAAAGGAAACCTCTCAATTTCTGACCCCCACCAAGGCTCTCTCAGGCATTCCCTGTTTGCAATATTGAGACAATAGTACATTAGCAGTAATAACATTTGGAAAAAAAAGAAGACATCTTAACCAATTTTGCTATTATAATCATAACACGTTTCCAGTAAGTCGCTGCAAACACCATTCATCATGGTTTTGTATGTCCCAGTGTTTGGAACAATGCCTGCAGAGATAAGCTCATCTAGCATCATAACAGTTCGATTCATTTTTCAACTACTGGTGAACAAAAATATGAATCATCTCAAATTTGACTAAGTTTAATTTTGTTAGTATGATTGCTATTACTTTGACAGTTCACAGCATTAGTGATATGCCATGCACTTTGATTATGAAGCAAAAGCAACATTAGCATGTATCCAAAAATTTTAACATCAAATTAAGTTACTCACCACATATCACCTCAGCCGACATGTTCTGCAATAAATTTCAGACATCAATTCTCTCAAATCTCACCAAACTGAAATGTTCTGCAACAACCCCAATGGAGGAATCCCAGTACTTGAAAGAAAAGTCTCTGTTGCTTTAAAGAAATCTCGATGAAGTGATGGCAAGTGGCAGATAATTTGAGGTTCTTGCCAAGAACAGATTCAAAGACCAAAGGGATTCACCAGCTTGGAAATTTCACCTTAGGGTTCTGAACCAACTTTCAAGAGCCGAGACAAACATTTTCAATTAGCTTAAGATGTCCATGACTAGCCTCTGTATGCACTGTATTTCTGCACAAGTATTCATAAGTAATGTACATGAGGAAATCTAGAAACAAGCTCTTCTCAGATGTTTCTTCACTTAGATCAGCACTTTCTTGCAAATCATAGTATGCCCTGTCCAATATTTTATAGGTTACCTCATCAAAAACAAAGAAAACCTCTCTCAATTTCTGACCCCACATCAAAGCTCTCTCAGGCATTCCCTGCTTGCAATATTGAGACAATAGCACATTAGCTGTGATGACATTTGGAACAAATGCCATCTTTATCAATTTTGCCGCTATAATCATAGCACGTTCCAATATGTCACTGCAAACACCATTCATCATAGTGTTGTATGTCGCAGTGTTTGGAACAATGCCTGCTGAGATAAGCTCATCTAGCATCATTACTGCTCGATTCATTTTTCGACTACTGCAGAAACCATGGATGCGTATATTATAGGTTGTGATATCTGGGTCCCATCCACTGGTATACATTTTCTTCACAAATTCCTCTGCACTGTCCATATCAAATGCCTTACAGTATCCACCTATCAGTGTGTTATACGTGACAATATCAGCTGACAGGCCAGCACGATGCATCTCTATAAATGCATCAACTGCAGACCTCATTCTTCCCTGTCTACAAAAACCATTTATAATAATATTAACAGTAAACACATCGGGTAGGAGACCATTTTTCCTCATTTCTTTCTGTAACTTCAACGCTTCATGCAGCCTCCCACTGTTACAAAACCCAGCAATCAGAGAGTTATATGCAAAATTATTTGGCACAAAACCTATCCTTGACATCTCTAAAAATACATCATAAGCCTCGTCCACCTGACCTGTTTTGCAAAGCCCATCAATAAAGGCTGAAAAAGCAACACCGTCTGGATATAATCCCCTGCCTAGCATCTCATTCCACAGATTTTGAGCCCCCACAATATCCCCTAGCTTGAAGTATCCATCAAAAAGCAATGTAAAGGCCACTTTGCCAATTGGAAGACCCTTTTCCAACATCTTCTGCAAAAGCTCCCAGGCTTCTTGCAGTCTACCCATTTTGCACAAGCCCATAAGCAAAGAACTACATGAGGAAGATGAGGGAGTTAGACAAAAGTTAACCATAATTTTATATACCTCAGATGCATTCTCTTCCAACCCTTCTCGGCTATAAGCTGCAATGATTGAGTTAAAAGCAATCACACTCAAAGGAATACCTTTCTCAAGCATATCCTCCAACAGTTTCACGGCCTCATCCAACCGACCTGCCCAACACAACCCTGAAACTGAAATATCATATAGTGAATGATCTGGAATCAAACTCGACACTGATAAATCCCTCAATAATCTATCACCATCTTCTTCTCTCCCATACTTGTAATGCCCAGCAACCAAAATATTAAATGTTACACCATCAGGAGCTATACCCCTGTTCATCATTTTTTCATAAAGCATGTTTGCCTGATCAATGTCCCTGGCTTTGACATATCCATTCATCAAGGTATTATACATTATAACATTTGGAGAAATACCCATATCTTGGGTGTCATCAAAAATTTTCCTTGCTTCAAAAAGATTCCCCTCATTGCAGAGTGCATTTATAATTGTATTAAACGTTATAGCACTCGGTTTACAGTCTCTTTCAATCATAAGTTGCATCCATTTGAGTGCATCAGAAGTCAAGCCTCGTGAACAATACGCATTAATCAAAATGTTATAAGCAACAACATCAGGTTCACACCAATATTTCCACATGACATGTAACAGACTTTCTGCTATTTGGACATAGCTTTCTTGGCAAAACCCAAGAATCATCATATTAAACGTACGATTGGATGGTCTTGGGCCTTCACGAACCATACTCCTAAACAACTTCCACACACTACCATAATCACCAACCCTGAGAAGAAATTTAAAAAGAATGCCAATAGCAGACAAACTCGGTTTTGCACCTACCTTCCTCATCCAATGCACAATCTCCAACGCTTCACAACCCATTTCCACATTCAAAAAAACCCTCATAAGCGTATCCAGAACAGAAAAATCTGACTCATACTCGTGATGATTCCCCCACATAAACTTCACCAAACCTCTACTCCTAACAGCCCCTATTCTACCAAAAACCCGTGAAACCACATCTTGAGCCCATAGCCGAAGATCCTCTGCCGCTAAAATATGCGCAGCAACACAACAGGACCTAAGTGTAGCCTCAGAATCTTCCTGAAAAACAAATTTGAAGAAAGCAAGTGCTGTTTCTCGGGTTTCTAATAGTTTCATGATCTTTACCAATAAGTGGGGACAAAATTTCTGAGAGAAAGCCTTCAATATGTAACCTTGTTTTTGTTTGATTATCTTTGACAATCCAACAACGATTTTACGGCGTTCGTTTGAATTCACATAGGCCAAAGAATTTGAATTTGAAATCAAATTACTAAATGGCGAGAATTGATCAAGGTAACAAATAGTTGTAGAACTAGCGTTGGAAGAAGAATACGAAATGTATGAATAACAGGAATACAAGTGCACGACACTAGGGTATAGGGTTTTAGGGAAATTGTGATTGAAGAAAAACAAGGAGTAGTGTACCTTGAGCGATTTGCGCAGAAAGCGCACCTTAGTGGACATGCGAAGCTGCCGGAAAGAGTAAGGAAGCGTTGGTGGCGGTGGGTGGTGGAGGTCGAGAGGCAGATTCGCATATGTAGCAAAATTGGGGGGACGTTATAGCCTTTCAAGTTTCAAATGGGGTTTTCCGGTTATTATTTGTAAAATATTCTTATTTACCATATTTTGTAATCACCAAACTGTCAAAATTTTACATAAAATATAAATATCTCCCCATATTACAAGGCTCCTGCAAATTGAGTTATTGATTGAGAGACAATAACTTTACATGTCCTTCACTTTAGGTCATGGGTTCTAGTCTCACCTCCTCTTGAATATTTATAAAGAGGTGCGTGGGCTTGGTCTGCCTCTACGTGGGCTTGGTTTGTGTCTCTTGAGTGGAGCCTGTTGACACATGTACTTTCATAAGCTTGATCTGGTGATGCGTGTCCTTGACTTTAGGTCATGGGTTCTAGTCTCACCTCCTAAAGTCATGGGTTCTAGTCTCACCTCCTCCTGAATATTTATAAAGAGGTGCGTGGGCTTGATTTGTGCCTCTTGCGTGGGGCTTGTTGACACCTGTACTTTCATAAACTTGTCTGGTGATGCGTGTCCTTGACTTTAGGTCATGAGTTCTAGTCTCACCTCCTAAAGTCATGGGTTCTAGTCTCACCTCCTCCTCAATATTTATAAAGAGGTGCGTGGGCTTGATTTGTGCCTCTTGCGTGGGGCTTGTTGACACCTGTACTTTCATAAACTTGTCTGGTGATGCGTGTCCTTGACTTTAGGTCATGGGTTCTAGTCTCACCTCCTAAAGTCATGGGTTCTAGTCTCACCTCCTCCTCAATATTTATAAAGAGGTGCGTGGGCTTGATTTGTGCCTCTTGCGTGGGGCATGTTGACACCTGTACTTTCATAAGCTTGATCTGGTGATGTGTCGTATATTGTATCTGTATTTGTACTATATATATATATATATATATATATATATATATATATTGCAAGACTCCCGAATTTGCATGGGCCGGCCAACTTTTTATGTCAACAAGAAAGTAGGAAAGTAGCCCGAACAAATGAGACGGTGGACCAAACGAATACAAATGTGTAAGGGCCCATTGGGCCTAAAACATTTGTACAATAAACATTGTGTGTGGTACAAAATTTGTCATGGTCCGTTTGGCGGAATGGTGGTTTAAAAATTGGTGTTTTTGCCATGAGATTTTATTATTAGTATTGTAGCATCTAGTTTTGTATTCTTTTAGTATTCTTTTTTCTTTTCTTAATGGTGGTCATTTTTATACCCTTGGTTTTTGCTTTTTTTATGCTAACTAAAATCTATCTTAATGTAAAAACTATTGTCACATCAATGTTAGAGTGGTAGTATAATAGGTGAGCAATTGAGGGTTCTCAGTTCGATTCCTCACACAAGCAATATCTTTGAGTTGACACGTTGGACTTTGACCTCTTTCTCTATGTCAAGGGAAAAACTCATTTGCATATAGATGTTCTGAGTTTAAACTCATATCGAATGTTTAAATGACAAACAAACTCATATTGAATGTTTAAATGAGAAACTTGTATGATGTCGATATGTTTTAAAAAAAAAAGAACAAAAAATATTTTTTAAAAATAGGTTTGATTGACAAAATTTCTTAATGATGGATTCTGAAAAGAATCAAAATGAAAAGCAAGTTTAAGATGGCTGACTTATCATAAGTTTGCTCAGATTATGATTCAAATTGCATCTAGTTTACAAATACTATCATAAAATACATTCAACTAGATATATATAAAAAATATCCAATCTCCTTCTAGGATGACCAATTGAGACCAAGACAGGACATGTTACTGTGAATTTGTGATTAGGGTTCTCAAAGGATTCTCTTGCCATTGTTCTTTAATGAAGTTTCATGTAAATTCTAACCACTGAGAGTTTCTTCAATTAATCCAGTAAATTCAGGGCTTTCTTCAATGAACACACATCATCTCGGACTCTCCTCTCATTTAACTGGTGCCAAGTACAAACCCCATATGAAAAAATGAAAAACACTTCATTTGTTCAATACTTGATTGCTTCAAGATTTTATTTTCCTTTCCTTGAATGGATTCATTGAAACAAAAAATACAAAATATCGTGATTACAAAATATTACACAAACCATCATCCCCACCGAAGAGGCTCTGTTTCTGTACAAACCACCATCCCCGAATGAAAATATCCATCATCAGTTCTTGATTTATCTTCCAAAACCGATACAGAGCCTCTTTCTTTCTTTTTTAAATCCGTTTTTTTATCTGACGTTGATGCGAGGATCCGATCTCTCTTCCTCGGTTTTTTCTGTTCAAAAATTTATGAATATTTGGATGCGATTTTGTGTTTTTTAAGCGACTGCAACTGTCCCCGTCCGTACAGTTTTGTTCTTCGGATCTGCCTTTCTGATGGATCCAGGAGAAGAAGAAGAAGAAGCAGAGGATCGTTTCCAGCTCTTCTCCTTGGCCTCATCGATCTCCATCTGCTCTTGTCTACACTCTTTACTACAAAACGGCGTATTCCCTCTGCAAACAAAAAACCAAAATCACAAACAAATTCACACCAAAATCCAAAAAATTCTCCTCCGCATAGTTTCAATCAAAAACATCAGAAAGTGAATCTGAGACCACGAAATCTAACCTGTACATGAAGATGTCAGCGTTGCATCCAAGTGGTTTCCGGCAGAGAAAACACGATTCGAGAAAGTGAGGCTCGTTGCGATGATCCAGATATGCAGCAGCAGAACTGTAATAAGCCATGGCAGACGAAGCTTCTGCTAAATTGCGCCGGGTGTGCGATTATTGCTACGAGAAGAACATTCGAGTGAAGGAGGGGAAGATGAAGAGGTGGGTAGTGACGTATATAAAGAGAGTGATGGTGGACTGGAAATAATCAGGTACTACATGGTCCACTCTGTACTACATGAGCTCGACTCAAATAATAAGAGATGTTAATTTTTGATTGGAGGATTATTTGTGTTGGTAATTGTTATTGTGGTTGGTAAAGCAGATGAAAATGCCTTAAAATCATGGAAAGGAGTAAAACTAAAAGCGGTTTTCCGGAATCCATGGGGGTGAATCTATTGGCTGCATTCTCTTGTTTTCTCGGAAATTCTTTGTGTTGCTTTTGCTATTCAGTACATATAATCTCAAGTGATGACAATGATAATGATAGGAGAGAAAAATTATAATGATATTGGCATGAGATTTCTTTAATCATTTAATCTGGCTATTTAAACAACACAATTTTAGCTTCATAGTGAATGAGTATTTCAAATACTTCACTCAAGTTGATTGAATTGTTGGGAAAATAAGTGAAATAGAATTTGTCTCATTTAACATTCATACCCTATAATTAAATATGAGCGCATGTCCTGGCGAAGACGGCTTCATAACACCGAGCTACAGAGGTTTGGATGGAAGAACTCCCTAGATGGGTAAAGAAGAATGTTGAACGGGATAAGAAAGATGTAATTGTCTGGAAGGGATAAGTTGTTTAAATGACTTCTCAAGGAAGAAGAAGGATAGTGGACGCAAGCTCGATCGTTTTTTATTAGCTATTGTATTGTAGTTCCTAGGTCGTTTTGGTGACGTTCAGTAGAATAATTGTCTTATATGAATGATATTATGGGGTAATATGATATTTAAAAAAAAAAAGAACAATAAGTAAACAAAAATATGATGAAATTATGATACCAAAAATGAATTAATATAAATGAGAATTGGTTATGGACGCAAACAAATTATAGTTTTTTTTTGTGAATTTGTAAAAACAACCCCTTGGTACATATATGAGAAAGTCACGAAATGCAGGGGCTTCCTTTTGATTTCTCTAGAAAATATGACCACTTGGCCCGACAAAGAACAAACGTAGGCCCCACAATTCACCCAAGTAAACAACAAAACAAAAGAACTGGGAGCTGACTCGGCATGGGCCCCACTAAACTCCTTCCACGAAATAAGCCATCAAAGCGTAGGACCCACCTGACTCACGATCAAGCTGGCTCAACTTCCTAGGGTTCTTGTCTCGCGGCCCACAACAACTGCCCGTGTACCCCGGTCAGCATTTAGGAGATACACGTGTGTTCTCGTCAGGTCGCCCAGCGCAACACCATTATTAAATACTCGACACGTGCGACGTGGCAGCTCAGAGTGAGAAGGAAAGAGAGAACACCTTGTTCTAGGTACTTGGAACGGTGTCGATTTACTAGGGAAAAGGGACGGCTTTGGGTGTGCCACGTTGGATGATTTTGATTGGACTTTTGGGGGCCTCAATTATTTGGGGAAAAGGGGACCACTTGAAACTTGTCCCACGTTGGGGCATGAGCTGCATGTGTGATAATTCACTCTCTCTTGATCTTTCTCTCTCTTAATCACTATATGTCAGTCTCCAATCTTGTCTGTCTCCATGATTATTACCTTTACTTTATATTTCTAAATAAGTAACACAAATAAATAAGACAATCAACCATCAACACGGCTCAAATACCGAGAATTGTCTAATCAATAGGGGTTTAAATAGCAAAAATGGGGGTTTAAATAGCAGGACCCCTTATTTATTTGTGTTACTTATTTAGAAATATAAAGTAAAGGTAATAATCATGGAGACAGACAAGATTGGAGACTGACATATAGTGATTAAGAGAGAAAAAGATCAAGAGAGAGTGAATTATCAATTGTTCAATATATACATATATGTAAACAATTTAATTATTAAAAATAATATAATGATTTTTAAATTAATTAAAGATAATAATAAATTATAAATTACTTGATAAATTATCAATTTATTTGAATTTAATTTATTTATTATTTAATTTGTCTTAGAAATTCAATCGTGGAACAACTAAGTATCGTCTAATGACAATATCCTACCGATAGGATAAATACCGTATCCTACCGATAGGATAAATACCGTATCCTACCGGTAGGATACATTAAGTATCCTATCATTATGTTACATATTGTATCATACCGGTAGGATACATAAGTATCCTATCACTAGGATATATACCGTA
This sequence comes from Tripterygium wilfordii, assembly GCF_013401445.1. Taxonomy (NCBI): domain Eukaryota; kingdom Viridiplantae; phylum Streptophyta; class Magnoliopsida; order Celastrales; family Celastraceae; genus Tripterygium; species Tripterygium wilfordii. Next base: position 2,243,986 of record NC_052248.1, on the reverse strand, counting down.
TCCTACCGGTAGGATACATTAAGTATAGGATACAATATCTAGCATAGTGATAGGATACATACCGTCTCCTACCGGTAGGATACATTAAGTATTCTATCACTATGCAGCATATTGTATCCTACCGGTAGGATACATAAGTATCCTATCACTAGGATACATACCGTATCCTACCGATAGGATACATTAAGTATCCTATCACTATGTAGTATCCTACCGGTAGGATACATAAATATCCTATCACTAGGATACATACCGTATACTATCGGTAGGATACATTAAGTATCCTATCACTATGCTACATATTGCATCCTACCGGTAGGATAGTCTTATAATCATCAAAACGTGTCAATAAATGAGGGGTAATCTTGGAATAACATTAAATTATTGGGGACAATAATGAGAACAATTTCGAAATGCTCCAGAAAAGCTCCTTAAGAGTAGCATGTCAAAGTTGGATGAAAATGTTACATAAAAATCTCTCGAACTATGTGCTACTAATGGACGGTCTTACATAAAAAAAATTTACGTGCAAGTAATGGACGGTCTTATAATAAATTAATAATTGTTATAATAAATTAGTAATTATTATAATGAATTAATTATCCATTCTGAATAAATATTAAAGTAAATTAATAACTATTAGAAATAATAAATTAACAATTCTTATAATAAATTAATATTTATTCATTTATAGTTGTAATAACTTATATATATGAAATAAATTATTTTTATTCATTAATAATAATTTATACAATCAAACAAAAATTTACACAGCTTAACCATTAACAACAGTAAAATTTTCACCAAACACCTCACAACTTATTAATTTATTATAAGAATTATTTTGACAATACCTTATTATAAGAATGAGCCAAAGACCCATGGGAGACCTTGTGGAATAACTCGATTTTATGAGCTTCGGTCTCGTTCTCCCCATAAAGCCCGGTCTTATCTGTCGCTAGCGTGGAGTAGGTTGAGTTGGCGGCCCGAGTTTAGTGTTAACCAACATGTATGATAGATATGTTGGGTTGAGGAATTCTTAGTTATCAAAAAATGTTATTAACTAATATATTCCATGAATAAGTGCTTCTTTAGTATCTATTAATGAGCATTTTAGGGTTACTATTTTTTTTTGCATGGAAGAGTTTTCTTAGATTCATAATCTACAAATAAAAATAAGATTTCTGTGTTTAGGCCAAATCCGAACAAGTAAATATATAAACTTAGGTTTTGTTAGGTAACGATATGTGTTGGGTTCTATGTCATTAAAAATTATTCATTTAAGATATATATTGAAGTTCATAGTTTTCCAAAGAAAAAAAAATAAATGTTGTCGTCAAATATTTTTGTTTGCGTGTGTTTAACGTATCAAATTTATACCCATATCAAATATTCAAATAACAAATTTAAATGATGTCGTTTTCATTAAAAATGAAATATATATATATTTCTTACGTTAATACATACATATATATATATTTCTTACCTTAATATATATATATATACACCCAAGTGGAGATTACAAAACAGACAAGAGGAGAGAGAGGGATGGGGCAAATTCCAAGGCAGTAGGGGCGCAAGAGAGAGAGAGAGTCTATGTCTGTGAAACTTTTCATTTACATCAAAATTCCAACATTTTTCTGACACAAAAGTAAAAGAACTGCTAGTTAATACTACAGAGAGTATGTCTTGTCACTTGTCAATGTCAAAGGGGTTTATCTAGCAAAAAGAGGGGGTGTAAATAGTCACGCCGTTATAACAATAGTGATAGGAGGGTTGTAGACCATTCTTAATTAACACTTCTTTTTAGGTAATGGATAATTGATATGATATATGAGCCTAAACTCGTGTCGTCGGTTCCATGTGCACATAAATTTATCATTAGACGACATGATAAGTTGGGATAAAGCTCAACGTACTCCTAGTGAAGATTGAATTCAAAACTTGTAAAGTCCAAACGAATTTGGTCTCAGAGGAATTAACCAACTAGACTATCACACGAGTAGTTCATTATTAATTAACACGATACATGTGGAGAAGAAAAATGACTCATGGCAAATCAGCATGACATGTGACAAGAAAGCTATATACTTCAGCTTCCAAGAAACTGTGCTAAGAATAAAAGTTAGGAAAGGATAATTCTCTACTCCCGTGGAATATCTCGAGCTAACGTTCAAAGACGTTCAAACGTGAGGAGATCAGAATCAACAAGTTTGGTCATATCACGACATCTCAGGAAGAATGATATCAATAGTCAAGGAAAGATTTTATATCATCACTTGTCAACTCCTATATAAAGGAGGCTGAGGTTGAGTCAATGTACGCTACATTCTCTGATTCACGCATGACAATTTATAAATCATTAAGATTATTAGAACACCCTAAGTTTGACACTGACTTGAGTGTCATCTAGCCACGAAAGGCCACCCCATCTCTTTATCCGTACATGATTCACTGATGATTGCCTATGCGTCAACATTTTCAGCAATTGACGTGTGGATTATCGAAAAAAATGCATCCACAATGCCTAATATATAAAACAAAGAAGTAACCATCAAAATCCAGGATGTACTTATTTTTCTTAGATAAATACCTCAAAAGCAGACATTATGAATTGTGCTTGCAATAATTATTAGCGGATCAGGAATCACATTTTACACTTGTTGGGTAAAAACACAATTTCATATATGTGACCACATTTTAAATCCCAAAAAATGAAAATTATTTACTGATTTAGTAACTCCGATTTGGGTTTCGCTTGAGTGGAATCCAATGGGCCTCTTACTACCTAAAAATGGGCCTCCCCAATCTGCGAATTTTCTTCTCACTGGGCTTCGCTAACGTCAAGGCGTGGAGAACAATGGGCCACTTACTCCCCCCACTACTAGGCTAGCTAGTAGCTGGGCATCTTGAACAAAAAGCCCGAGAATAAGCCGAGTAATTAAGCTTGGGCCCTTTTAGTAGGACTTATTAAAAGCCCATTCAGTCCATATATAGCAGTGAGGGTTCTAATTAGGGCTTCTGTCTCGCTTCGCTTGTGATCCTCTCGTGTTCTCGGCGCTGTATCTTCAACCATGGCGGAGCAGGTTTAACCCCGTCTCTCTTCCTCGCCATGCCCACTTCTTTTATCAAGCAAGTAGTCTTAGAATTCTATATCTTGATATATTTTTTATTTTGATCTGATTGTTTCTTCTTTGTGGTGCAGACGGAGAAGGCTTTTTTGAAGCAGCCGAAGGTGTTTCTATGGTATTCTCTTACATTATCTGTTGGATCTGCATTATTCCGTTATTTATATAGAATATTTGAAGTTTTTCTGGTAATATTTTAGGATTTATTATTGTTGGTTGATTTTGTAGCTCGAAGAAAACTGGTAAAGGGAAAAGGCCCGGAAAGGGCGGGAACCGCTTCTGGAAGAACATTGGGCTTGGTTTTAAGACACCCAGAGAGGCAATTGAAGGTACTCATTGATTCTTAAATTGATGGATCCAGTTAGCTACTGCAAGTCTCAATATTCTCTTTGTTGGTATCACTTATGGTAATGATGTTTTTATATGTAGTCTCTGAGTTTCTTATGTTAATGTTTTTTAGTGGCTTTTCATATGCAGTTGAACATTGTAAGATTAACTTTCTTAAATTTTTGTTGAGTTTCTGATATTTTTTCCATTCAGACCAATGTCTTTCGTATTGACAGAGTACAACCAGTAATACTCAGCAAATAAGTAAGATGCACAGATTTAAGGGAAATAAGAGATATATTTGTATTGATGAACACTGAAATAGAAATGGCTATTACAAGATACCCTAGCTTTCGAGGAGCTAGTACCTCCCACAAAAAGTAACCAAAACAAAGCCTGCCTTATTCCTGCCACACTACCACTACCTATAAACCCTGCTAAAGGTTCAGCAACGTGCTTGCGCCAGCGAAAAGGACCAATGTGTAGTTTGATGCTTTGATTTTTTTGCATGGTGTATGATTTGACATGCACTTTCAATGCATGGGGGTGGGTGTTTGTTTTTTACGTGGTGGTGATATTTTGTTTCTTTTAATTCTTTTGAAGTACATATACCATTGTCGTTGTGGACTTTTGGAGTGTTTGGGAAGATGGTTGCTGAAACCTAACTAAATCCAGCACTTCTAATTTGATAATTAGAGTGGCAAATACAATGCTTTAAAATGAATCATGGATATTGTTTCATCTTGATGGATAGATATACTTTGTATTTCTTCTTCATTCTCCAAGCTTGTGACATGTTGTTTACTAACTTTTCCCCCTGATCCCATTGACTGATAAAGTTCCAAAGAAATTCTTTTAATGCTTTAAGCCATGCCTCCTTCACAGGTACATATATTGATAAGAAATGTCCGTTTGCTGGCACTGTATCCATCAGGGGTCGTATCCTGGCTGGCACTTGCCACAGTGCAAAAATGACGAGGACTATTATTGTTCGAAGGAACTATCTTCACTTTGTTAAGAAATACCAAAGGCCAGTACTTATTCATTTGTAGTCATTTTTACTATGTTAAACTTTCGTGTCTTAATTTGTTTCTCCAATTTTATTCCTGATCTTTGCTTGTTTGAACAAATGGTTCATACCTATTACTTGTCTCAAATCCTGCTCTTTTCCACTTTTAGATATGAGAAGAGGCACTCAAATATTCCTGCTCATGTTTCCCCTTGCTTCCGTGTGAAGGAAGGTGACCATGTCATTATTGGCCAATGCAGGTCTGAAACCATCTAATTGCCCCTTTTTTTTGCTTCGTTAATGCTTAAATCATTTTTGGCTACAAGCCTACAACATTTTTATTGTTTGTACAGGCCACTGTCGAAGACTGTGAGGTTCAACGTGTTGAAAGTGATTCCAGCAGGATCAGGTGGCAGTGGAAAAAAGGCTTTTGCAGCAATTTGAAGGGTTTTGTTTGCACGGGATGTGGTGCTACTGGTTATATCTGTTAGGATTCGAATTGATTCTGTATTAGTATTGGTGCCTAAATTTTGTCTTTGTTCTTAACATCATAAACTAGCTTTGGCGAGTTTTATAATTTATAATTAGGACATTTGATCCTTTATTTTCTTGTCCATTGTTCTTGATTCAAAATTGTGTGCGCATCATTTTGTAGTGCTATGCTAATATTGATCCTGGCTTGTTAATCTTCCGTGTTTGAATTCCTTATTGTGAAGCTGTGCAGTTATGTGGTTTTATTCGTCGAGTTCTTCATGTGTTTTTCAAATGCTTTCTGATAGTATTTGAGTGAGAGCCTCTGTTCTGTGTTGAGTAACGGGAGATTATTTTTGTGTCTCTTTGTTTCGATGAACGGATGAGGTATAGCAAATCAAATGGCCGAGATATCGTTTCAGTCGTCATCTATTTGGATTGACGATTTGATTGTTGCTCGTCCACATCATCTATTTTTTGATGTATGCTTGTCTGTTTAATCTGCAATAGTGTTTTTTTGCCTGAGCTTACTTTTTTTATTCCCCCGCCCCCCAAAACCTGATGTGATTGTATCGTTTTAAGGAGTTAATATGAAAAAGAATGCTGTTATATTTTGAAATTTTACATTTTTCCTTACCATTTCTTTATAAATTTATTTTTTTTTTGCTGTACTTCTCATGGCATTTTTACTTTCTGTTGCGTTTCTTTCCTTTCCAAATGACTGCTAAGGTTTTACATATACATCCACAACAATTGGCAATATATTTGTCAGTTTTGACCTTTGACATTACTTGCAAAATCAAGCAACAAATGAGCAAAGGTGTTAATGGCCGGTTCTGAAGCTGTCTTTATTTGAACCGCGTCGGTCTCCGGTGGTCTTGCACTCTCTTAGATTGCTGTCGGACTCTGTGCAGTACTCCAAGGTGTGATCAAAGAATGGACCATAAAATACAAGTGAATTCCCTTGCAAAATCTCTTAAATGCTCTCTCAAAAGTAATTCCAGGTGGGTTTGGGTGCCTTTGCTCTGTTGAGGAAGTACCACGTTGACACAAATGAATGAATCAATAAGACCAATCTTTGGTAATATGCAGAAAACACAAAGCTCTGATGAGCTATCGACATGAAAAATACTCTTCTGGTGGATTTTTTTAAGGCATTGGCAGCCTTGGAAGTTCACCAGGATTGAAGTTTCATAGGGATGACCCAGTCTCTCCCCTCTGGATAGTACTGTTGGAACTTGAAAGTCATTTGTGTAAGTTTCAGCAGTCAAAATTGGCTTTGGGTTTTGTATTTTTAAATTTTTTTTTTTTGCTGGTACTTGACTACTGGGCAGCCTTCGCTTTAATTGGTGCGTGGTACATAAATAAGGCCATGATAAGATGTTCGTGCGTCTCATGCGTTAGTTTGGGCCGGCAGAAGGCTGCAGCCTGCAGCTCGCGAAACAAGGCCCAGTCAAATAGCAAGATGGGCTTGAAGATAATTAACATGGGCTCAATTTCAATCACACACATGAGACTCCAACGTCACTTTTGTGTACCGCCTTTCTTCTCACAGAGCTACGGCCGGCAAGTGATTCACGAATCCCTCCCTTTCTTTCCGTCGCCGATTGCACCGAATGTTGATCTGCGTCTTCTATACTTGCTGAAGCCATTCATAAGTGAGGTCTGTCGGAAACCATTGAAGGTAATTTGAACGAATAATTAGGGTTCTCTACAATTGTGGGAATTCTTAAGGTGTTAGGGTTGCATTGAAAAAAATGTGTTAGGATGTGCAGATCCATTATTGAAACCATGTAGAGATATGCTGGATTGATTATGAGGGTGAACTACTTACTTTATTCATAGAGAAGTATAGTTAGTCAGATTCTTTTTCTTTCTGCTTCATTATTGTGTTGGGATAAAAATTACGTGCTATACTTTCGTAGATTCAAGTGATGATCTTCCATTGATTGTTTCCTTTTCCTTTCCATTTTTCATGATAGGAATTCATCACCTTATGTTTCTTTTTCCGTATTTATCCTACTGTATCCAAATACTTCAGATGAATGACATTATCAAATTTATTTTTATTTATTTATGTTTATGCTCTTTTGATTTTCCAGGTTCACTCTTAATTTGAAGTGGGCTGCAAAGATGTGGATGTTTCCAGCCACGAACCTTGCCTGGGTTTGTTGTTAGCTGAGATGTGATTCATCTTGGACGATCAATACCTCTTTTCTTCATCATTGGAGGCTCCCTCTTGCCTTGCTTCCATGGGAGGCCAAAAGATTCAAAATCCCACCAAAAACTTCATGTCTGAGTCCCTCTGGTTCTATGGCCTAGCTTCATGCCTCAAACTCCTCCTGATTCCAGCATACCGGAGTACAGACTTCGAGGTCCATCGCCACTGGCTTGCTACAACTCACTCTCTTCCTCTTTCCCGCTGGTACCTTGATGAGACTAGTCCGTGGACTCTTGATTACCCCCCTTTCTTTGCCTACTTTGAATACATTCTCTCCCTATTTGCACACCTCCTCGACCATCAAATAGTAGATCTCCACGAAGGCCTCAACTATGCTTCAAATACAGCAATTTATTTCCAAAGAATCAGTGTAATTTTTTGCGATCTGGTTCTTCTGCTTGGAGCTTATCGTTTGATAAGAAATTTGGAACCTACTAAGCGACACTTGATCTGGGTTTTGGTCATCTGGTCGCCAGGGTTAATGATTGTGGACCACATACATTTCCAGTATAATGGTTTTCTTTTGGGGATCTTGCTCTTGTCTGTGTCATATTTGAAGGAAGGGAAAGACTTGATGGGTGGTTTTCTGTTTGCGGTTCTATTGTGTTTTAAGCATTTGTTTGCCGTAGCTGCACCAGTTTATTTTGTGTACTTGTTGAGGCATTATTGTTGGGGTCGTAGGTTGGTGAGGAACTTTGGGCGGCTTTCAGTTATGGGGGCAGTGGTTTTGGTAGTTTTCGCTGCTGCTTATGGTCCATTTGTTTATTATGGACAGGTAATTTTTGAGAGACTATGGTTTGAACTCTTATCCAATATAAAATTTCCCACCCCCAATCTCTTCTTGTGTTTGAATCAGATGGCATGCTGTTAGCAGCCTTATAGTTTTATCTCAAGTTTTAATCATATTCATTAATTCAGATACAGTTTTATCTGAAGTTTTATTCATATTCATTAATTAATATCTGAAAGTCATCTGTTATTCCTTGTATAGCTTGTATAATTTGCTAGCCATTTAATTTGTGACAGATGCAACAAGTCATTCGCCGCATGTTTCCTTTTGGTAGAGGACTTTGCCATGCGTACTGGGCTCCAAATTTTTGGGTTTTCTATATTGTTTTGGATAAAGGTCTTGCATTATTGCTCAGGAAGTTAGGGTTTTATATCCAGGCGCCTGCAGCTTCATTCACTGGTGGGCTAGTAGGGGATTTGTCTCCTTTTGTGGTACTCCCTAAGGTAATTCTAACCACCAAGTCGACTAATGTGAAGAAAATTTGATAATGACGAAAATTTGGCACAATAGATTGAGAAATAGAATTCACAAACAACCATTATTGCGCTGCAGGGTGTTACACTTTTCTTTCTTTTGCTGCAGATGATACTCTTTAACATTTTTCATTGATATCTGATGTGTTAATTTTGAAATAACGAAATGGCAGGTCACCCCGTTGACAACACTCACTATAGTCCTGCTGGCCATTTCTCCCTGTCTTTTCAAGCTATGGAGAGATCCTCGTCCAGGAATGATTCCTAGATGTGTATCATATGCTTACACATGTGGCTTTTTATTTGGGTGGCATGTTCATGAAAAGGGATCTCTCCACTTTGTGATTCCACTTGCCATCGTTGCTGGTGATAGTTTGAAGGATGCAAGACATTATTTCATGCTATCAGTTGGTACGCTTTTTTTTTTTTAAAAAAAAGCTTGTTCTGTTGCGGCATATAACCAGTATGTTTGTTGGCTAGGAGTATTTTCTACTCATATTCTGTTCAAAGTGCATGTTGATCTTACTTTTTACCCCACCATAGATTTTCCTTGTTTGTAGTTTAATTGTAGTTGTTTTAGTCTCTTCAAAACGAGATTGGTTTGCATTTCCATCTCGATGAGCACATTTAGCACTTTCTCCCTGGCTCTTCTTCTTTGTTTGTAATTGTAAGAAACTTGCTATGTACAGAAGTGTCCTAATGTCTTTGCTAGTGTGAAAGTCCCAAAATATCTTGAAACAATATAATTATTTCACCATTCAGTAAAGAGGATCTGCAATGCACAGAACTAGCATAGGGATCCCTGTATTCCCCCTCCCCCTTATTCAGAAATTATTTCTTTACAAGGGAAATTAAATTTTTCCTTATGATGGGGACGGTGCAGCATAGTTTTCGTATATACAGCACTATCCATGAAGTTTTTCTAATACGCAGAGATCAAAATCAATCATTATAGTTACACATTAACGTGGGGTTTCTTTTTGTGATATGTTTGCAGTGTCATGTTACTCCCTTTTCCCATTGCTGTTTGAACCTCAAGAATATCCAGTGAAGGTGCTTTTGCTGCTATTACATGCCATTCTAATGTGGTTATGCTTTTCTGCACAATTCAGTGGGAAAGCTGATGGTAAACTTGAAGTGCCAGCAAAAGAACATGTTGATGAATTGGAATTTAAGGGAAGTTCTGATGCTCACAGTGATGAAAGAGGGTTTGGTATTGGATGGATTGGAAAAAGTTATTTGCTTGGCATTTTGGTGGTTGAGTTATGGGGTCAGTTTTTGCAACCTTACCTTCTTGGTGATAAGCTTCCCTTCCTACCTCTCGTCATGACTTCCATATATTGTGCATTGGGGATGATGTACTCTTGGATTTGGCAGCTAACCAGGATCTTGAATAGCCCCTGATTTTGGTCATGGTAGGCGACTCTTGAATAAGTTTTTTTACATGATTGAGCAACTGTGATATCCTATTCCATATTGCATCGAGGAGTGCATTGATCATTGAATTAAATGTCATAGTTCTGTACATTCAACTATTCAGGCAATAAAATATCTTCCATTGATTGTTTCTGCTTGCGTTTTGTCAATTACATTTGTTTCGCCATGCATGTAAAGTACCTATTTTTTTCCGAATGAAGAAGCAATTCCTTTGCCGTGTTATAAGTACTTTCTTTATTTGGTTTTCATGGGAATGCAATCACCTTATGTTTATTTTTCTTTTTTTGCCCATTTGTATGCTACTGAGTCGAACTGCCTCCTTATTTTTTCCCAGTTCATTTTGTGTGACCTAGAGTGTTTCCATGATGATGACTTTGGAGGAGCTCGGCGGATAAACATCATTGTCAAACCTCATGTTGCAGGAACATCGTCAATTCTTTGAGAATTTTCAGCTAGGGATCATAATGCATAGCGATGTGGTAGATAAAGACCCATCTTTGAGAATAAAGTTATTATTATAAAACTGAAAGGGAGCAACCATATGTGCCAACTGTCTGTCTCTACAGAAATAAATTCAAAGTGCCTAGTAATAATAGTTACAATGTATCTACTAACAAAGATTTTTATCTGGATAATTCATTGTTATTTGCTTGGCCACATTTATTATTTATTTGAATTTGCTGTAGACAAACCAGAAAACCCATTTCAATTTGCTTCAAGATTGCAGGTCTGAAGATTAATCGTCAAGATCAAGGCCAGATCCTTCCAGTTTCTTGCACTTAACTTGATCAAGGGACTCACTCATCTCGGCAGTGAAGTGGTTTTTCCAGTCCCCAACCACACCAAGCCTGAAAAAGGTGCTATTGGGCATCTTTCGAACAGTATCGGTAACACCAGTCTTATTCACCTCCAAGTTCTTAAGCCTCTCTATGCTGCACCTCCATATTACGCTATCAATGTCTTCTTCCTTGGCGAATGGTTTTCCAAGGAACGAAGCAAGCTTTTTCACCTGTTCTTTAGGATCTCTTTTCAGGTCTTCGTACTTCAGTACAAGTACCTTGTCTGGCCGATTCAAGCTCTCTGTCCAGTACTCCAAGGCATGATCAAAGAATGGACCATACAGGTGAACTCCCTTACAGAAACTCTCAAATGCTGCCTCAAAAGGAATTCCAGGCCGGTTGGGTCCCTTTGCTCTGTTGAGGAAGTCCCACATTGACACAAACGTGTCTTTCGGATTTCGGACTAGGTAGACTATCTTGCAGTTTGAGTTCTTTACCGAATCTGGCAAAGCTCTGTAAGGGAAATGAGTATGAAAGAGTCTAGGAGACGAGATACCTGAAATATCTGGATTTGGATTGAAATATATTTCCTCCAGACTCTTCAAAGAAGCCTGAGGATTTGCCTTCTCCAAAGGGTCCTCCTCTCCTTCTTTGAGGCTCTGTGACTTCATGATGCACAGAACCAAGGCCTTGAGCCACGTCGTGCCGGTTTTCATAGAGGTTGTCAAGATAACATCATCTTCAAGTGCTTCGAACTTGGATTGGATTGCCATTCCACATTTGATCAGATCTTGGTGGTACCAAAATCCTTCCCACTCATAGAGATTAAAAGCCCCAGCGAACGATTCTTGGGGAAGTTGATCAAGTTTAGCCTTCAACGACTCAACCGAATCCATGGAAACCCTTATTTGAATTATGTAAGTATAAGGATGCTAAAAATTCTTGTATGGCTTAGTGAAGAAAAGCTATGTCTATGATTATATATTTATAGGAGGGGTGTGCGTGTGTCATGGGTGAAGGCCTTAGTCCAGTCTGGTGTGCTTAAGGCATAGTTTTTAAATATTAGTTGCGCCGGCGGGGAATTATTAGTAATTGCTCTTCTTTATCCCCTAATTAGGAAAGTCATATTTGGGTTCTGTCGTCTTATATGTTTAACAGGGTGGAGTTGGATTTATGTATAACGTTGATGTGGTTGAGAAGTGATGGCTTTGACCCAGGAAAAAAAGAATGTCAAGCTTCAAAGTCGTTGTCAAAATGTTATCCTAACATTCTGGATAAAAATCTAGAAGAAGTCCAATATTTGAAACCATGGACTAACTGCCTCTTCAAATGTTGGGCTTGGGCCTGATCTCTAATGTTCAAATGGGCCAAACATAGTTGGGCTCTTTCTTGATCCTTCTAGTTAATAGGGCTCTAAAATAATTTTTAATTGGGCTCACTTCATAGACAAGTTCAATTATCTTGGACCTTTTGGTGCCCTATACATGCTTCAGTTATAAACTACTTTTAGAAAGAAAAAATAAATAAATCAAATTAATTTTATGTGCTCTTTTTGGTACGGTGGGACCCATACGTAACCACTATCCTTTGGGTGCACAATAGGTAAACCCATCATGCCTTCTTGCTAGCACATCAACTACGCATATCAGGCAAGTCTGAAAAATCTATGTGTGAGCTCATATCTTCATAAATGATGAGAGAGCAGGACTATTGTGCACCTTATCTTATCATCCGGTCAACACCATCATTGACATAATTTTATGTGTTTGACTATGCATAAATTCTCCGGTCGTGAAAAAAGCTAGTCTAACTCCTTGGCAAAAGGGGAAAAAAAGGTATAAGGTTCTAAAACTATTTTTTTTCCATTATGTTTTCCATTGAGTTATGAAGTTTTTTTTTGGGTCTGACATAAACAAACCAATTGACTACCAGCAACAACAAGAAGATAGACCAAAGAAGTGTTCTAGTGGATTATGGCAACTATCTATCCAGCACTGAAATTTCGAAAACATATAGCTGATATAGCTGAGAATGTTGCCGGCAAATCTCAAAGTAACGACCCATTTGACGAAAGCATCCGCATTTGAATTATGAAGTTAAGGATTGGAATATGTGATATAAATATATATATATATATATATATATACTAGTTGCACTTGCACATACACATATACATTAAAGTGAATACCATGCATGCATGTAATTATAGACTTATAGTCGTACATATATACTATGTGTCTGTGCCTGAATATATAGCAACTTGTGAAAGTGTAACTAATGACTACTGAGTCACAAATGTTAAGACTTGAAAGGACCGTAAAGCATTTATGGAAAGCTCGAAAGCCACAGAAAAGACAAAAAAGAAAAGAAAAGAAAAGCATATATATATACACACACATATATACACTCTCAAGTCTCAAGTCTCAAGTCTCAAGTCTCAAGGGACCTAAATTCATTAATAGTTCACATCGACATGCCAAGAGTGCTAAGGAAGCAAAGTTAGAAAGAAAAGAAGAAGAATTGCTTGTGTTATATGGTTGCTTCTGTTTTCTATTATGGAGAAGAAGAATATATACCATTAATTTGTACAATACTAGGTACCTAGAAGAAGATACCTAATCAGTAGTATTCTAGTTAGAATATGTGTGTGTGTGTGTGTATATATATGTAGAATAGAATATTAATATCATGCATTCAATTAATATTAGTTTGAGAAGATGTGTCATATATAATTAAGTACTGTGTTTGACCCAACAAAGTAAATGTGGAGGGCAACCATGAATGCAATGAAATAAATCTTGGTATCTTCCTGGACCACAATGAATGAAAAGGGAGTAAACAAAAAAATGGTAGTTGACCCATCAGTGTACGTAGGATTACGCAATTAATAAAAATAAGGGAAAAAAACATGAATTAGGGCTATGAGGGTGTGAAAATTGAGAGTTAATAGAGAATTAGGGTTTGGTATGGTTGGATAAGTGTTTAATATTGTATATATGTTGCTTCACCTATGCTTTTTCAATGTTAATATAACTTGTAGTTATCGAAAAATTGTCCACATTCAAACTCAGTCACCGAATCTTCAATCGTTAAATTTGATAACTCAAAGTTCAAATTTGTTCACATTTGATAACTTGAATGGTTTTTTTTTTTTTTTTTCCAGTTTTAGGACATTCGACTCTGCTTACATGGCATGCTCGAGGTATAGGGTTTAGAGTTCCGCAATAACTTGCACAAAAAAAAAATTTATTATATATTTATTTACAGAATAACCTCTCAATTTATCTTCTTTTATTAGATTGTCTGATTGTGGCATATGCGGTAATGAGTGTGAGTTTGTAGGGGTTTTTTTTTTTTTTTTTTTGGGTTGTGTTTGATAGATTTCTCTCTTTTGCGACAGTGGTTGACGACCTAACTAACTTCATATACATTCCCAAGCATATACATACATACATATACATATACATATATATATATATGTGTGAACATAAAAACACAAGAATTAGCTGAGCTAATATCACTGTTAGATGGCAACAATATAGGTGAGAAAACTTTAAAAATGAACAAAAATATATGTATCCATGGCTTGTGGATAGATCCATGCTAGTAAATAATTGGAAACCAAAAATATAGAAAATACAAGTATGAATCTGGTAGTTAATGATGTTGAATCTATATATCAACCTATCATGGTCTCTCACTCATCATCAACCAATCAATAAATAATATATATATATATATATTACATAGAGAGAGACTAAGATCATGGGATTTTTTTTATTAAGTGGATAATGATATAGTTATATAAAATTAAGGTACAAGGTAATGACACGGTCGTGCTTATATTTTATACAGACATCAATATTTTTTTTATATATATTATGGAATGATGGGTTGTCTGTTTCTTTCTTCTTCTTCTCCTCTCTCAATTTGTTCATTTTCTTTCTTTTTTTAATGATAAACAAACATAATCCATAAAATATTAACCTTAAAATTATAATGCATACAAACTATTTGGTCCATGAGATTGCTAAATGGGCCGCTTCAGTCCAATGGGCTGGTAGCATTCCCAAGCCTGTGGAAGTCCTCTTCCATGATGTATTTGTTTGAGTTTAATAAAATCTTGTTTTATACAAAAAATAACTATGCATACAACTACATATGGTACTTACTTTAATGGGCATCAAAACCCCAAAAATTTAGTCCAATTTTGGGGGTATGTTACTATTATAAAAAAAAAAAATGGCACCCTCTTCCTTAATTTTTGATATCCTTGATTTTTACAAAAAGAGATATATCAATGATTTTGAATCTAATATTTTTATTTTTTTGAATAAAAAAATCAAATTTTTAGTTGTAAGCCATTGCAGGCAAAATGTGTAATACGCTATCTTTATTTTAAAAATTCAATATATAGTTGAATACATGATCCAATGATCAAAATCTTACACACTCTTTATATAGGAAAATGCTAACCAGTGTCATGAGGTCATGAGATAGATGATATAAATGTACTTTGGAGTCTTAAAAAATTCTATTGTAATCTATATTTTAAGTTCAAGAAATTAAACGAAAGAGTATTCATCACACATGATATGCTATCGTGAATCTTTAACTATTGCTCTTAGAACACTCGTTAACAATACCCATGTATTTATTATTTTTTAAAATTTTTTTTAAAAATATTTTGTACCTCAAAAATAGAAATTGGAGGGAATAGCACCATACGTCAGTCCATTAAAAACCTGCAAAAAGAAAAAGCATTAATTTCTGTATTTCAATTTTCAAGAAATCAAATTTTGATTAATGAAGAAATATTAAATGAAATGTCAAAAAAAATAAAATAAATGCACGTCTTTGGCTCTTTTATTACTCTTTAGTGTAGTCTCTAACCTCTTCCCTTCCATCACGTGCCTCTCACGTGTATTACCATAATTCATTTCAAGGCAGCTCTCTATACGCATTTATATCCTTCAACGGCGCCAATTACCAGATTTCTCTCTCTAGGCTTTACGATGTCAACAGCACCACCGCCGCCGCAACTTCCGCCTCCAGCCATGTTGAATGCTCTCGCTACCTACAACGGTGGAGGTCACTCTCAGTCGTGGATACAGAGTTTGAAGCCGAGCATCTTGATCATAATTTTAATTCTCTCTATAACAGTTATTGTCTCGGTCTCTCTCTGCTTTCTCCTCCGCCATCTCAACCGCCGATGCATCCGCCACCTCGCGAACACAGCCTCCACCTCGTCGTCTTCGGCATCATTGTCATCTAACCGACGGGTTTCGCCTGAGTTATCGCCTGCGTTCTCTATCATTGATTCTCTCCCGCTCTTCACTTTCTCCTCCATCACTCGTCACTCAGCGGCGGCTGCCTCCGGCGGTGGCGACTGTGCTGTTTGCTTGTCGAAGTTTGAGCAGCACGATCAGCTTCGTCTGCTTCCTCTTTGCTGCCACGTGTTCCACGCACAATGTATCGACACGTGGCTCCGATCAAACGAAACGATCGTGAACCAGACTTGTCCGCTCTGTCGATCTCCAATTCAGGTCTCCGAGGAGGATGTGATGAAAAAATTACAAGCCTCAACCGCCACAAACGGTGGAGATGGTGGAGGAGGAGCCAGTTTCCGGCTGGAGATAGGCTCAATCAGCCGTCGCCGAGGACAAACAGTGGACTCAATCGATTCTGCAAGATCATACTCCATAGGATCATTCGATTACATTGTTGAAGGTGAATCCGAAATCTCAGAGGGCCAAATGCACCGCAGCAGGAGCATTTCGAACAAGGACGAAAATGCAACTTCTCCGGACACACCGGATCCGGAACCGAGTCTGGTATCAGAAGTGGCGTCCGGGAGAAGTTGGTTGAAGGAGTACGTTGATAGGCTATCGAATTCTCTCTCCTCCCGGACTTTATCATTTCGAAGCTCTGGTCGGTTCCTCACCGGAAGCAGCCGCCACAGCGAGGCTGCTGGAAACATGGAGTGGGACATGGAGGCCAACCGTGTTGGGGAAGAAATCAGTGAACTCTTCCGTTGGTTGTCCGGGGTATGATCTGTAAATTCAAACCAGTTTCAGGGGCAAATTCTATATCCAAGCATTTCGTGCCACAACATACAAATTGAATATAGCAGTAAATGGCGTGGACCGGACGAATTTTTTTGATACTTTGCTTGTCAGTTTCATCTCCACAGAGGGAGGGTTAAGATTGTTTTTGATCTTTTTGATCGACGGCTGAGATGGGAAGTTGGAAATTGCAGAGGAGTTTTATGACCCATTGATCACACGTTAGCTGGTATAGTCTGGTCTAGTACTATGGTTGGTGATGGCAGATGACACACCATTAATGATGAATCACTAACCAATTAATTGAAGAATATTTGCATCCCATCGTTCAAAGGTACTGTGAGTATTACCGACCCCTGTTTTTTGTGTGCAAAATCACAAATTTTGAGTGTCTTTTTCTTCTATTAAGTTAGTAAACTGGTGGAATTGTGAAGACAAGGCAAGGAAGAGTACTAGATAAAGCAATTTGTATTGGTATTTGGTGATAATATGTGTGTGGTGTGGTCTGTTTTGCTTTGGTAAGATGTCCTTCTCTTGTCCAAGAAGGAAATAGGCAGCATCAACAACAGGGCTAATGCTACAAGGTTCATTTAATTTTGTAATTTGTTCTGTTCTGGAATCAGGGTCTTTCTTTGTCTTCATCATGGATGCTATGGAATATGGATAATCTTAGACCTCTTTCCAAAGGTGGATAAACCACACTGCCTCATCTACACCATCAGAAAAAGCCTAAAAATGTCAAATTGATGGCATTTTTGTGTCTTCTGTTATTAATGCTGCCTATATCATCCAAACATTTGGTTCTTTTGCGAAAAGCATTCTCTGTATCTATGTTTTATAGACTTCCTTTGCCAATTTTGTATGCTGGGGGGCTTTTATTTGTACTGTAGTTGTGTACTATATACCCTTTCCTTTGTAATGGACTAATAGGAACTCCCACATGGGAGGGATAGGAGAGTTAGAGTGCAATTTATAAGGAGGACAAATGTCGCTTCTTAACATGTTCAATGAGTTTTCACATGATAGAGATTGAGCTTTGATTGTGGAGTCCCGTTGGACTATAGATTGTTAGGGGTATGAGCCTGGGCTCTCCAGCGTCTGTGAAACACTGGCTTGCGAGGGGTCTTTATCATGGAAAAAGCCAGGTTTGACACACAATTCTTCATGCTAGAGATAGAGGGAACTAATATTTGGGTCAAAATCCCCTTAAGCTGAAGCTCAACATCTCATTAATCCTTTCAAAAGAACACTTGTAACAAAATCTTCCACCACTGTGGCGGGATCATAACTAAACAAGGTAGTGGATCAATGGTGGTACAGTTGATTGAACAGATAAATACCAGAAAAACAAATGAAAATCATATCGGTAAGAAATGCAGAAATCCTCTGTCCATCACTGCAAGGGAAGGAGCTTCCACTATAGCATCCTACTTTCTGCTTGATCCCTTTGCCATGGTCTTCCAGAACAAATGTAGAGTTCATCTTGTGATCATCACTAAACAAAACACTCCAGAAGAAGGGACCTTTGTGAAACCCAACAATGCCTACACCCACCCCTGTATGTGATCTGTTTTTCAGGATAGATAATGTTTTGTTGTCTTTAACAAGAGCAAGAGAGAAAGCTATTGATGGCTCGAGATACTTGGATTGACAACCCACAATGTGGCCTGTTATGGTGCCGAAAGTGGGTAGCTCTACACCACAATTTGGAGCAAAAATTTCGGTGAAATCGTCTTCTGGAGGTTTACAGTTTACAGCAGTGTTGCCGGTGCAGTTGTCCTTGCATAGTTCAACATATTGCAAGGCCATGCACCCAAGACCTGGACTATCATTCAGTTGTGGAAGCTTTTCGGATGTTCGATTCTTGTTGATGATTTCAACAAGATCATTGGCAGGGTTTCCTGTCAGATAAATAGTATATAAGGGCCCTTGAATCATGAAAAGGGAAAAAAAATCCGATTCAGGCATGCATAAATTCGTCAAGCTCTAATCGTTCAAAACATTCTTCATTTTTCTAAAGACACTTCAAAAACAGAAATACACATATCTTTTTGCATCAAAACTTTCTGCATTACCTGATCTCATTCATTCTCGACTTTATCCGGGTTTTGACACAATAATTTGACAATTACATCTTGTATTCTAAATCATATCTAAAGTGGCTCCGATTATAATTCTGGACTATGGAATTTGCTTCAACATCATTCACTAATGAAAAAGATTTGGAAAGAGCATCCAATTAATTCAAGCATGCCAAGTGAATCTGGAAAACTGTATGTAATAAGGGAAGTATATATATGTTATAGCTTTTGCCTTTGTGGCATTATGACATAGACCAAACCATGATATTTTCAAAGCACACTGCACTTCTTCTCTAGCTTAACTACAGCACTTTCAAGTGGTCATCAGACAATGATTTCCAAAAGCAAGGAGCAAGAGTTCAATTTGTATAGCAGTTTGTGAACAAGCATAGACCTGAAGAAGCTAAGAATTTTGGGGGCCTGATCCATCTGTGCTCATGGTTGAAGCCTTAATCAATCAGTCCTTTTGACTAAGGTGCCAAAAATAAGTTTAGTAGATTAGTTCAGGGTTCAACTCCCATTCAGAATTAAAAGGGGATAACTGACCTGAGAGGATAAAATACATTAGCTTAGAAGCAAAACCAATGTGCTAAAACCCTAGAGCCACGACTCATGAACTCTTGGGTACCACCAAGTCAAGTATATGCATTAACCATCTCGGCTAAGGGGTGGTTGGTGACTCATGACTTCTCTACTTGGAAGGCATAGACACTTTCATTTTCTGAATCAGCTTGCTAGAATGAAAGCTCTAATCTCGCAATGTTCAAAGCGTAAAACCTTGCTGGTATAATTGCTTTGAATGATCCAATATTAATCCTTTTCTTGTCAGCCAAATTAACCGTTGGGTTTTCTGCATTTTTCCTCATTCAAGTACTCTTTCTATATACCACTTCATAAAAGAAGGGAAAAAAAAAAGTATACTACTCTTAGGTCAAAGGTTCTATACAAATTCCAAACTTTATCCTATTTTGGTAAAAGTCTAAAACTAACACAATTATAACATGGGATTCTGAAACATAAACATCAATCACCTGCCACCCCTTCTTCTCACAAGGCAAACAGAGGGCAAAGAACTTCAAAAGGGTAGAAATTCATGAATCTATCTGTAACACTACAATGTATCCAAATCTCATAACAGAAAACCCAATTTCTAGGAAACACAGGCTAAGAACAGATTCCTAAATTAGAAAGAAAACAAGAAGAGGAGTAGAATTCTAGCACATTACCATGATGTTTAGAGCAGACAACAGCAGCTAAGAGTAGATGAAAGAGGAAAACCCATTTACAACTACAAAGCTTCTTCCTCAGCACCATCACCAACGCTTCCATCCTCCAAAAAGGTGACCCAAAATGGATTCCCTTGAGAGAGAATCTGGGAAAGCAACAGCTCTAAACTTTTCTCTTGCCCTCAAATACTAAAGAAATGCTTGTGTGTTGCGTGTGAAATGAAAAAATGGGAGTGGGAAATTTTTCCGGGAAAAAGTATACAAGGGGATTGAGGAGAAATTATGGGAATGGTGGTCCCATAGCCGCTCTGTATAGTTCTTTTTGTGCAGAGTTTGAGGCACCTCCATTTTTTTCTAAAGCTGAACACCTTGATGGGTCCAACAAATTAAGGCCAACTTTTGGTGGCAAACTGGCAAAGGTAGACCCCCTTTGTCAAATATGTTTAATGGGTTGGGCCCTTAAGTTTTTGGCTTCCTATCAGGTCATGTTTTGAATTCCATCAAGGAAGAACAACAATAACTAAACATCCCAACCCAACTATATCTCCACATTTATAACTGAAATTGAGTCCTGTTGCAGGATTGAATAGGCCAAGGTTTCCTTCCTCAGTTCCTCCCCACTTATATATCTATAACTCTCTGTAAAAAAAATAATTCTAGTGGCCAATGTGGGCTGTGCTTGCGATTGGGTTACATCTCTACGACAATTCTAACATACTATTGGGCTCAGGCCCATTACACGAGCTCAAGTTTGAACAAAAGGGAAAAATCACGTGAGTATAATGATATTTTTTATTTTTATTGTTACCGCGTGACAGTGTGACACAACTAATGCTACTTTAATGTTATTAAGATTTTCATACGGATGACCGATAGATATATCAACAGTCGGTATATATACTTATATATCAGTTATATTAGTTGCTGAGTTGTACACACAGGATTTCATATACATCATGTCAGACATCTGGAGCTAACAATTCACTTGGATAATGTGCGTTCAACTCAATAGCTGAAATAATTGGGATAAAATCTATTGAGATCTTTATCATTTTCGTTCATTGAAAGGGTATAATAATAATAAGAATGCATTACAAATAACTTGGTGTCTTCTTGTTCCTTAACTTGTCTATTGGGTGTCTTAGTTAAATCCCTAAGTGGTTGTAATTGCTTGTTTTGTTCTAAAGCCGAACACTTTGATGGGTTCCAGTAAATTAAGGCAACTTTCTTTGTCAAATAGTCTTAATGGGCTGGGCCCTTAAGTCTTTGGATTCCTATGGGGTCATGTTTTGGATTCATCAAGGAGCAACATAACTATTAACTAAACATACCAACCCACATTTATAACTGAAACTGAGTCCTGTTGTTGCAGGATTTAATGTGTGTATTGGGTCTTACAGGCCAAGAATAGATTTCCTTCTTCCCCACTTATATCTACAATTCTATATAAGAAAAAAAAAAAACAAAATTAGTGGCCAATTTGGGCTAATTTGGGCTGTGCTTGCGATTGGGTTACATCTCTTCTACAATTCTAGTTTATTATTGGGTTTCGGCCCATTACGCGAGCCCAAGTTGGAACAAAAATAAGAATCCAGACATCAATGAAAATGGCGCCTCACTGTCGATGGCATTGATTGCGTAGGGATGACCGGTCCTTTTGTAGTTTTGTGTGCACCAAAACGATAATGAAAATCTTCATCTTAATAGAATTAAGAACAATGTTAGGTTGGGAAAAAACTCTCGGGTTTGAGAATAAGTCTCGATTTTTATTTAATTTCTTTGATTTCTGAAAATAAGTACAACTCTATCGGTTTATATAGCCAAAGCAAACAATCCAAAACCTAGTCAAACTAGAAGACTAAAACTATATAAAAACTACTTTATACCGTAGCCGAAACCCAACTTATAAGCTAGACTAATTAAAAGCAAATATCAATAAGAATATAAATATTAAACAAATACTAATTGAAAATAAATAGTAATAATAGTTTTGTCTTTTCTTTTCTTGATTCTCGTCACAGTATCGTAACACGGAACCAAAGCCAAGGGAAGACAAACCAAAGATTTAAGGTTTATGATTTAGAATCTATAATTTCTCTATATTTTAGCAGTCTCGTGTTCCAGAAGCAAATGGGGTATGATATTTGATGGGCTGATAATATTATGCTTGTTGATGCCCACATTATTCTTGTCGGTATTATCATCCCTATTACTTTTTATTTTCAAATTGTTCTAAAAGGGTTTTTATTCCGCTTGTTGATGTCCATTGACCACTCATTTGGGTTGGGCTACTATTTATTTTTCAAATTTTCTGAAAGGCCCATTATTTCGTGCACAAAATTAGATTTAGCTAGGGATTTTGATTGTTCTTATTCTCATGGTGGTCGTCCATCATTTCATTATTCAAAATGGGCATTTCTCAAATAGCTACCATTTCTTGAAGAAACGTACAAGTTATGAATGAAAAGGTGGTGCCTAATTTGTTCTAAACTTTGATGCATTTTTCTTTTTTCCTTGTGAATATAGTTGATTGTGTCAAGACTCGTAAATTCACGGGAATCAATAAACTCAAAGTGACAATATGGTTGATGCGAGTGGGCTGTCATTTCCAACAGATGTGGTTTAGAGAGAAGTTCCCTTGCAATCCAAAAGCAACGGCAAAAGAAAATGGTTTGTAGAATCTACTTTTGTGTATTTGCATAATTTGCACGCTTGAGTTATTGGAAAGCACCACTATTTTCAAGGAGTATTTGTAAGACCTACCAATCTGACGTCTAACCAATACAAACCCAAAGAAACAAATCACTTTTTTTTTTTGGTACATCCACACATTTGCAGAAATTGTAAAAACACCAATTTAATATACTATATATATATATATATACATATACATATATATGTATGTATGTATGTATATGTATGTATGTATGTATATGTGTGTGTGATATTTGAGTGAAAGCAATCCTAAACCCATTTTTCTCATTGGATATATGAAATAATTGCATAACCCATAACCATTTTTGGGTCATATGTATCCCAAAGTCCCCCCCCCCCCCTCTCTCTCCTCTTCACAAGTAACCATCATATAACTTTTCCAAAACAACCCATACCTTCCTCATCTATAAATTATCCTCTTGATGACAAGAAGAGGATCCTAATTCCAATCCAAGATCAAGAAAAATGTGGCTTAACTTATCTTCTTCTTCTTCTTCTTCTTCTTCTTCATCCCTCTTAATGTTCTCTCTCTTCTTGTTTACCTCCCATGCCTTAGCAGAACAAGATATAATCGATAGTACTTGCCAGAAATGCTCAAAACATGACCCAAACATTGCTTATAACTTCTGTGTAACCTCTCTTCAAGCAGATCCTAGAACCTACCGTGCCGATCTTCACAAACTTGGATTGATTTCAATCAAGTTAGTTCACCACAATTTGACAACTACAAGGCAGCGTATTAAGGAGATGTTGAAGGAGATGGCGAATGATCCATACATAAGGGCATGCTTGGATGATTGTTTGGAGCTTTATTCTGGCGCTATTGACAAAATCAAACAGTCCATCCAAGATTACAAGTCCAAGCACTATGAAGATGCTAATATTCATATTAGTTCAGTAATGGACGCCTCCAACACTTGTGAAGATGGGTTCAAGGAGAAAGAAGGTGCAGTTTCACCATTGACAAAAAGGAATAACAATGTGTTTCAGCTGTCTGCTATAGCACTTACAATAATCAATATGCTTCAATGAAAATGTATAATAATAATAAAAAAATATTAAAAATAACTAGGTGTTTTCTTGTTCCTTCATTTGTCTGTTATGTGTCTTTGTTAAATCAGGAAGAAGTTGTAATTATTTGTTTGTCTCCTTGTTTTGTTCTTATGATCCTACATTCGGTGAAAAATTAATTTGAAGAAACAGTCAAAGAAGTTGCTAATGCTGTATTTTGTTCTTTAAAGCTAACTTAAAGATAGAGTGACTGTAAAATATATAAGGTCAAAATACAAGCTGGTTAATAAGTACAAGTGAAAATACTTTAAAAGTAAGGAACCATCGATGGGAAGATATAGAATATAGCATGCACTGTTGACAAAATGTAGGGGGTTTCACTAATAGCATGCAGCTCATATCAAAATTAAGAAGCTCCAATAATATATGCAAGGACTTGAGGGGAAACTGAGAAAAGACTGAGGCATGCAAACCAATCTGTTTCCAGAGAGAAAGGAAATAGCATAATCACAATATCCTTTGTCAAGAATTCATTGTTGTGCCAGTATTGGGAAGCAGCAGCAGTGATGCAGAGAGTTTCCATGACTATTCTCTCCAATCTAGCTTTTCGTAACACCGATTAGAAGACTGTCAATACCAAGATAAGCATATCTACAAAAGTCTTGCGTGATGTACACAGTCGAGATCCAAGTAAGTGGATTAAACTCAGAACTCAGATTAACATATTCATCACGACTAACTAAAACTTGACTGCTAAACTCCACTAGCCCAAATGGCAGGGACAAAAGAAAACACTTAAAATAAATTCGGATGAATATAAACTGGATCTAAAACAGAGATACATGAATCAAAGACCAGGAAAAGCATCATGCAACCAAAGAAAATACATTGCAAAGAGAAATACGGAGGTTTATAAAGAAGAAGGGTTACATCATTGAAAAATGCTAGTCCAATAAAAACTAATTGTTCTCAAACAGGTTCAGATTATTTCCATCCCATTACAGGGATTGGTGTCATACAAACAATCAACAACTGAAACAAAGCAAGGTGGCACAGAATGTTGCGTTCCACAACTTTTCATTAAAAGAACCCCCTTGCAGAAAAGTTAACTAGACATTGGATGGTTAGAGATGTACTCAATGGCCAGAGCGGTAGAGTCAATCTTATCAGCCTCTTTGTCTGGAATCTCAAGCTTGAACTCTTCCTCTAGCGCCATTACAATCTCCACATTATCCAAGCTATCTAAGCCCAAGTCCTTCTGGAAATGCACATCAGGAGAAACCTGCAGATTATTGACCAAGAACTTCCAAATTGTCAGTAATCTAGTTGAGAACCCCTAAAAAGTAGACAAGTACTGGAAAGGGGGTCAGATAACTACAACAAAGTAGTTTACTGTGTTATAAATTTGAGCGAGAAATAGGGAATACTTCTTGATTCTATGCAGTGGTGCCATGGGACGAAAACATAGCATGTATGAACAACATGGGGCGCCAATAAGTCAAAATTTAGGCGTACACTAGCAAATTATACATTTGATTGAAATCTGCTGAATCATTCATTCACTTGCAATGAATGTGCAGCCCAAAACTCAATATCTACTTCACAAATCGAGTAATCTAACAACCTCAATTCATGGTTTCCCAGATGAGGAACTCCAATATCTCACGTTATCTATACAGAAATCGAACGAAATGGAACTAATTTTGACGAAATAGATAGATTGCTGATTGGTTACTGACCTTGGAAGGATCGACCTTAGGGAAACTCTTGATGACGTCGAGAACTCTTGCAATGACCTCTTCTTTGGTGATATGATCGTCGTGCGACGACATCAACCGAACGGGACCGCCGAGACTCCATTGCCGAGGAATTAATTCGCTTAGGGTTTGGACGGGGACTCTCACGTGTCGAAGTACGGCTGCTCTCAAAGCCATTTTCACCAGTAGCCAGTCTCCGCTCTTTCACCGGCGGCTATGAAAGAAAAATAGCGAAACAACTTATTGATCACGCGCTGTGCACGTGTTCACGACTCCTTTTCTTTTTTGTTAATAAATTCAAAAATAGGTGATAGGGCCCAGATCCAATTCTACCTTAAAATATTAGGCCCAGCCCAATATTATGAATGTTACGTGAAACTGTTCAAACACCAATCACGCGGAAACAACAATCCACGAAGGCCTTCCCTTATTAGAGTAGCCAACCCCATAAGCGAAGGTTATCCGAGATCTCGATTTCTCCGGCGATATTACCGGTTGATTCTTGGCGAGGGTTGGAGCTTGATTGAAATATCTGTCGGATCCGGAGAGTGGTTCGATTAGATCCGAATCGTCATGGCTCCGGTCTCGGCTCTGGCCAAGTACAAGCTCGTCTTCTTGGGAGATCAGTCCGTCGGCAAGACCAGTATCATCACCCGCTTCATGTACGACAAATTCGATAACACATATCAGGTACTTTTTATGGATCATTTCGATTCAGGATCTGCGCGGGTTTTTGTGCGTTCTCGTTTCGGTTTTTGTGATATTTGAATTTTAGCTTAGGTTTTGTTAACCTGCTGTACTTGATCTCGGTCCAGAATGATGTGAATTTTTTGCATGTTATTGGATTTTCCTTATGAAATTCTAATTGGATTTAGGAACACTACTGCGAGGGATTTTGTCGCGGACTTTCTTAGATTCATGTAGTTACTTTATTGGATGGTTGCATCTGGATCCACTTTGTGATCAGAGTGGATTTGGTTCGTGCTATGGCTTTCCGTGCGATTTTTATAGCCTCACTGCATTTTCAATGTGTAGTAATTTTTGTGGTTCAAGGCCTATGTGGTGATTCTTTCGTTTTGGCGTCATATACTGAGATTGTAAAGAAGTTGTAGTTCTTCAGACTTCGGATTAATAGGCATTTGTGTGTGTGTGGGGGGCGGGGGTTAGAGACTTGTACAGTTGTACTGTAAGAAGGTAGAACTATTTAGTTTGTAAGCATGGCAGATGTTTGCTAATAAGCTGCTCTTCACATAAATGTCAGTAATACCTCAACTGCATACATATTCTGTATGTGTCTGAATATAGCCTCTAGCACACAAATATTAATTTACTTAGCCTAGTATCCTTCTTTATTTGTTCACTTTATGAACTTATATATGTGATGCAGGCGGGCCCCACCCCACAGAGGTCCTCCCTCTCGAGGGCGTGGGCTGTCAACCCCGAGCCCGTCGAAACCCACGCATGGGCCACGAGCCTCAGGGCCTAGCCCAACCACATCAGGCCTGCAGACCATACACTCCAACCCATCATGCGCGCTCTCGCACGCATAGGTTGTTGGTGGCGGGATTCGCAGCTCGATGGTTGATGCTAAGGCGTAACGCCTTAGTGTTAAAGGGTGGCGTGGGTTCGAATCCCGCCACCAACAACCTATGCGTGCGAGAGCGCGCATGATGGGTTGGAGTGTATGGTCTGCAGGCCTGATGTGGTTGGGCTAGGCCCTGAGGCTCGTGGCCCATGCGTGGGTTTCGACGGGCTCGGGGTTGACAGCCCACGCCCTCGAGAGGGAGGACCTCTGTGGGGTGGGGCCCGCCTGCATCAATATGTCTCTCATTTGTAATCAGGCTACTATCGGTATTGATTTTCTGTCAAAGACAATGTATCTTGAAGATCGAACAGTTCGATTGCAGCTCTGGTAAGACATTAGTTTCAAATCCTTTAAATCTTTTTTCATGTGACCGGAGATTTATAATGTTCTATTAGCTTCTGTTTGCAAGAATTGTCCTAGTGTGATGATGAAGGGAGGATTTCAATGATTAACGTAGTACAGGAGGGGTGTCCTGTCCTGTAGTTATCTAGTTTTTTGGTACTTTGGTTGGTATTTATCTTTGTCTATTTGGTTTATGTTTCTATTTGACTAACAAATAATTAACTTATGCAATAGGGATACTGCAGGGCAGGAAAGATTCAGGAGTCTCATTCCAAGTTACATCAGGGATTCCTCTGTGGCTGTTATTGTATATGACGTTGCAAGTATGCCATTTTTCTTACTTCTTTCTCTGTTTCTGGAAATTCCTGCTAGTTTATGGTTTTCTCATTCAGATCTATACTGTCTTTTTAGGCATATTAAGGTGTCATGGTTACTTGTCACTACATGAACGAAATACATCTTACTGTTTCAGACATTGTATTCTAACTAGATTTGGACGTAAAGAAGTTGCATGGTTCATGAAATTTGCTAAGTGGATTCTAACTATGTCTCTTTCCCCATTTAGGCAGGCAGTCATTTCTGAACACATCCAAGTGGATCGAAGAGGTTCGCACTGAGCGAGGCAGTGATGTTATCATTGTGCTTGTTGGCAACAAAACAGATCTTGTGGACAAAAGGTTGGATTTTGCAATTTTGGTATAAACGCATTAACTTACATTCTAATGTAATGTAGTTTCTTAGACTGATTAAAGATGTATGTTTGGAGCAATTGAGTCATTGGTTGAGTGGCAATGACTTTGCATGTCCCTGACTTCAGGTCATGGGTTCTAGTCTCATTTCCTCCTGAATATTTATAAAGGAGGTGTGTGGGCTTAGTATGCCCCTGCGTGGGCTTGGTTTGTGCCTCCTGCGTGGGGTCTGTTGACACCTGTACTTTCCTAGGCTTGATTTAGTGGTGTGTTGTATATTGTATTTGTACTTATACTCAAAAAAAAAAAAAAAAAAAAGATGTATGTTTGGCCATATGGAGAACAAGTTGATAATTAGGATCGGTTATATTGCAAGTAAGTAACAAAAACATATTTATGTGGTTTTTATAAGGAAAACAATATTAAGCTGCTGCTACGGTATGCAGGGCCGGACTCAAGTGTCACTGAGTTGACCCTACTCACCCTACTTTTTAAAAAAAGTATATGAGAAATTACATTTGTCCCCTATAAATTTCTTGCTTACTTGGCCCCCTCTAAAACTTTAAAATTATAACTTAATCCTAAGAGTCATTGGTTTGCCCCTCTCATTGACATGTTTGGTCCGCCCCTGACCATATGCACTATAAATGAAGATTATATAGAAAATATTAGACCCTATTTTATTCTGAATCCTCAAAGTAAAGTATAGTGATGTATTGTGATATATATCTTCTATCGAGGAAGGAAATAACACAATAAGAAGGAAATAACCCCTTCTTGTACACTAGATGGAGGAAGGTTAAATGTCTTGTCCACTAGGCCTCGTCTTGGTTTAATTCCCTCTTCACACTAGAAGAAGGAATATTAAATGATTAATGCTACATATGTACCTCAGGGCACCAAGGTTATAGTATCATTACAAGTTCAATAACTGTACTTCTTGTTATACTCATCATGTGACTGGTTTGGCAGGCAAGTTTCAATAGAGGAAGGAGAAGCCAAAGCTCGTGAGCTCAATGTTATGTTTATTGAAACTAGTGCCAAGGCCGGTTTCAATATAAAGGTAAACTGCTCCATTCTTTTTTTCCACCTTTAAAATATAGAGTTAAACAGTTTCTTCTCTTCTATCTTGAGATAGCCATTCCTTAGAATCATAGTATATACAGTGGATCCTATTGCTGGTGCACATTATGGCACTTGGGGGCTTGTGTATGGTCCAAATTCTTGTTTTTAATTATGGCCCTAGTAATGGGTTTCTAGAGTCGTTAGTCATGAGCATTATTAATTGTGAATGCAAAGAGTCATGGGCATTATTAATGAGAGACTTGATAACAGAAAATTGATTTAATCGTGCCATTCTGAAATCATCAGGTTATGTCGATATTGGATATACTTTATGTATATATAATCTCCGGTATTGCAAGAACAATATTTAATTGAAACATTGTGTCCTAAAGAAGTTGTAGATCTTAGTCAAAGTTATGAAATGCATGCTGCCTGATGATAGGTGGTAACTTACAGTACAGTTTGCACCCATTGTCGGAACCGAATTGTGATAGCCATTCATTAGTCTTGTCTTCCTGCCAAGTATGTTATTTTTTAACCTATGGCGGTTTT
The DNA here is from genome assembly GCF_013401445.1 of Tripterygium wilfordii. Classification (NCBI taxonomy): domain Eukaryota; kingdom Viridiplantae; phylum Streptophyta; class Magnoliopsida; order Celastrales; family Celastraceae; genus Tripterygium; species Tripterygium wilfordii. Next base: position 2,214,263 of record NC_052248.1, on the reverse strand, counting down.
CTTTTTTTATAACCCTCTTCAGGCATTGTTTCGGAAGATTGCAGCAGCTTTGCCAGGAATGGAAACACTTTCATCAACAAAGCAAGAGGATATGGTCGATGTCAATCTCAAGTCTTCCAACACTAACGCATCTCAGTCAAATCCACAGTCAGGAGGGTGTGCCTGTTGATAGAAATATTGAGATCTAAGATCTTCTCTCGTCCTATTGTTCCCTGTAATGCTTTAATGATCTTCAAGTCTGCCTGTAAATTTTCCATGTCAACATTTTGTAGCATTGGCTTTTGAGATTGGTTCATTTTAATGAGGTTTATTTTTTTTACGAGGACAATGTTGTGGTATATAGGCTAGTCCTAGCCTGTCTAGCATGTATTGCTCTTGTGGCCCTGGAGAGCCTTGTGCCAATATGACTAACATGTACGGTTTGATACAAAATTGCCGATTCACACGGTTCATTCTGGTGACAAACCCATAACAATTCCCTGTTGAATCCTTATTATTTAACATATTAAGACTGATTAGCAGTAACACACATTGCTGGTGCTGGATCATATTTTTTTCTCTTTCTGCTGTAACTGATATCTTCATATCAGTTCTGTTCGTTTTGCATTGATTTCTATTGATGAAAATGATGGAGTCGTAAAGGATTATAGGACAAAAGAAAGAAGTGAGAGTCAGAGTTTTTCTTCTAAGGTCCATTGAAGGGGATTGGCACTGGCCTTCCCATGTGTTAAAAGGGCGTTTATCATTTTCATGGGGTCATAGATGTGTATAATATGACTAACATGTACGGTTTGATACAAAATTGCCGGTTGATTCCGATTCACACGGTTCATTCTGGTGACAAACCCATAACAATTCCCTGTTGAATACTTATTATTTAACATATTAAGACTGATTAGCAGTAACATATATAGCCGGTGCGGGTTCATCTTCTTTCTTTTTTTCGTCTTCTTTCTGCTGTAACTGATCTCTTTATATCAGTTATGTTCGTTTTGGATTGATTTCTATTGATGAAAATGATGGAGTCGTAAAGGATTATAGTACAAAAGAGAGAAGTGAGAGTCAGTTTTTCTTCTAAGGTCCATTGAAGGGGATTGGCACTGGCCATCCCATGTGTTAAAGGGCTTATATCATTTTCATGGGGTCATAGATGTGTATAAAAATCCAACCACATGGAAGCCAGGTTTCCATCAGTGGAAGTTGTAGAAGTGTACTAATCAATTAAGAAGTAAAAGGGTTCTGTCATATCTTTTTTGAAGTCAAGAAAAAGTTATGGTTCTATCTCTAGAATTGACTGCTACTGATGACTGTAGATGATTAAGAGATTTTTCCCCAGTTGAAGATACTTAGATACACATGATTCTTGCTGTCCGTGTTACTTTGGAAACTAACAGTTTACTCTGAACTTGGTGATTCATGATGGGATTTGATTTACTGGTGTGAGTTCAGTTGACTGTCAATTCTCTTTTAAATTTCTTTGGATGCAAAGAAAGTTCGAACAGATTTGTGTTCCCTTGACACATTCCAGGAACGAGCCGGTCTCTGGTGTGTATAGGACGGGGAAGACTAAAAACGTGTTGTTAATGTGAGAGGATTTGACTTTTGTGTGTACGTCATTCGATTGGGTTATGCCGTTTCGATGTGGGATTATAGTCTTTCACAGATATCCAAAGAATTAGTCAAGGTGAACCTCTTTCTCATCACAAAATTATCTGATCAATTAAAATTAAGAAGGTGCCAGAGTCAAGCTTGCAAATGAGGTTGGATTTATTCAAAGACATCAATTTGGGGGTGCCTTGGTCATACTGGCAATCCTTTGATGATTCCCTCTCCAGACAGGCTCTCTTTTACTACTACCCATCACAAAATATTAAATGATTCAAGACTTCCATAACCAATTCAAATTGCCAGGTCAAGAACACATGCATGACATTCCAAAATGACCTCCAATATTGTTTTGTTTCCTTGCATATATATATATATTTCTTAATTGAGGAAAATAATTATGTTCTACCTCACTTTGTCAGTTGTCACGTTCCACATGATGAGTTAGGGATTCGTTTAAGTTTGAAATTACAAAGGATTCATCTTCATCAAACCAGATTTTGTTTTTTGTTAAGTTGATGATATCATGGAATTTGAGTTGAAATTGACATAAAACAGGCAATATATTAGTGATGAAAAAACGAAACTAAGTTGAATTTATGGGGGCAAACGAGTCGTTGGTTAAACGGCAAAAACTTTGCAGGTAAGAGACCCTTCATCCATTAGGGTGAGGGTTCGAGTCCAGCCCCCTCCCCATACTTTTGGTTAAAAAAAAATTGAATTTTATGGGTTGGCCTCAATGACTAATAATTATAACTATATTTCAGTATTTTCTTATTATCAAGGTAAATGATGAATAAATGTACAAATAGGATACAGAGAAGAACAATGATATAAAATGCTATTTGTAAAATACCTTTCCGAGCTTATATAGTTTAGCCCTAGAGAAATTCAATGATAGACTATCACACCCAAGTGGTTTATCATACACAATAATCTTTCTAATTATTCCCAAGTCAAAAAAATCGTGCTCTAGTCATTGTTGTGTGATAGATATTACTTGACTAATTTTCAAGTAATTCTAATGACTAACATTCTTGATAAAATTCAAATTAATTAATGCATTACAAGTTAGAAGGATTGAGAAGATTTTGTCACTTCAACAATTCATATATCTCACTGAAAAACTTATCAGTTGCAATTAGCAGAAACTTGTGGGATTATTAAATAGATTTCTTGTAGGAATTAAGTATATAATATAACTACATTAACAAAACCAATTAAAAATTTAATTAATGTTCCAAGTATCATCAACCATCATCATCATGAATCATGATGAGAAATACTAAGAATACTTTGTTAAGACCCCCATATATAAATATAATAACTCACATGGACTATGAAGAGTTTGTTTAGATTTTAGGACTCAAAAGTAAATTAACATGATTACTGTGATCTAAACAACTATTATTGAGATAATTTTTAGTGTTAAGGAGGCCATAAATGCATAAAATTCTTGGATCAGTGGCAAGATATGCAAATACAAGAACATAAATTGTGCCAGTTCAAAAGAAGTCATGATATAATTATAAAAATTAAGAGGAAAAAAAAAGAAGAAACCAGAAAAGGGGAGAGTAGATGTCAGGATCAGCTAAATAGAAAGAAAAAGAAAAGTCTCTTGTGGTCGGCTTGGCACACATTGAAGGTCGGTTTGGCCGTCACTTACTGGGCATAGACCAAAGAGCCAAACATTTTTCACTCCGTTCACCCCTCCCGTTAAGTCACAAACCATAAAAAATGTGAGATAGTTTGGTTGGTCAGATTGTCTACCCAAGACCTTGAGGTTCAAGGTTCTATTCTCACCAGGGGATCCCTCAAGCATGTGTGTGGTCTGTGGACCTTTCAAAAAAAAAAAAAGTCACAAACCACAACTATGTATTTTCTTTTTCTTTTATACACTTTTTTTTTTTTTATACACTTATACCAAGTGTTGAAAAACATTTTCCTTCCATAAATAATAGAAGATTAAAAATTGAAGCAGTCAATAACCAAAGAATTTGAGTTGAATTAATTTTACCATTTCAGCATTAATTTTATTTTGGCAAATTCTCCAATAACGTAAAATATGATAAGTTGGCTACTTGATTAATTTTATTTTGGCAAATTCTGTATTGTTCTGTTTTTTTGCTGGTTGTCATATAACAAAGTAAAAAATAACCTAACTTTACTACAAGGTAAGTTATAGTTTACCTGTTCAAGATTTGTTATATTATTCTTTTCTATTATGAAGGTAAAGGGTGAACGGGCCACCCCTTAAAACTTCGGTGGCCATTGGGACCCAAACCCATTATGCAATGAGGGCTGGGAGCTTATGAACTCACTCAAGATTTCATATTTTTTTCAGTGTGACATTTGATCTCTTTCACCACAACACTCATCCTTATTTCATATGATTACTTTGGAGAACAATTCCTCATTTTCCAATACGGAACCGCCCCAAATGACTTGTGGGGTCCCACATTAATTGTCACCCAAAATTGAGTCCATTGCTCATATGATCATATCCGACAAATGATATATATATATATATATATATATATATATATATATATATATAAATGGAGTTGTTCATTATTAAAAGCAATGAATAAAGAGCTGGTGAAGGTGAAGTTACTTGAGTAAAGTAAAGAGTTTTAAACCTCAAACCTACCCACCTAATTATCATTAGAAAAATTAGTTGGGTTGGGTTTTTAACCATCATAAAGTTAACCAAGAGTATACCTAACACATCTACCCAATAAATTAAAGCCAACCCACCCACCCACATGCACTTACAAATGAAGAAATGTGCACCTCAAAAATCTCAATGTTTGTCCATCAATGTTGCTTCAATTACAAGACACAATAAAAAATAAATAAAAAAAACATGTTTGTATGATATAATGAATCGAATTTGAACTGCCGTAATTGAAAGTATTCATCTCAAACTAATCCAACCATCCATGATGAACCATCGATGAACGAATAAAATGAGACGATCTAAGTTATTTAGATTGGGATATCTAAAATTGGGTTATGTGAAGTTTGGCTCAAAATTGAATTTCTTTTGGACCATATTGCCCTTTCTCGAGAAAGGTATGAGCTCTTCTCTTGTGTTTTGAGTAGTAAAATCAAGAAAATTCTGTTAGGTTTTGAGTTGAAATTAGGGTTTCCTTCGCTTGTGTTTTGGATAACCTATAAGAATTCAGGTTTATGCAACTTTCTAAAGTGTCCCAGAAGTCTTGGTGTCTAGGGAGTTCTAGATTAGAGGGGTTTGAGGTGTGAGAGTCCCAAGAAATAGATTTATGGATTAGTTCTTATAACTCATTTTTTTTATAATCTTCTTCATATTAGTGAAATTCTTTATTTTTTTTTACCGATGATGTAGGTAAATTATGTTGAATCTCGTTAAATCTTATGTCATCCTTCTCTTTTATATCCATCACTTTATATATTCGAGTTTTGTCCGTTTAGTTCACAACAAATTATTCACATTAACACATTATATATGGAGAGAATGAGACTATCTAAGTTAGATTGTGGGTCAATCCAATTATTTCTCATCATAAATAACAAACAAAAAAGCGCAAAAAGTGTTGATTGGACAAGACATGGATTGGACAAGGGAGGTGTGAAGAAGTACAGGCAAGCAGCCACCAGACGGTTTGTGTCGCCGGAGCATTTGTCTGCGTGCATGCATGCATGTCTGCCTCCTTTTCTTTTTCTTTCTTCAAGAGGACCTGAAAAAAAGGGTCTAAATTTGTAGGATGATCAAACTCAACTGTCAACTAAAAGTAGTAGTGTCACCTTTTTCCTCGAAATGACATTACATCAACTCCTCTCTTCGAAAATATCTTCTGACCTATGAATCACATCGCATAAGAGCATCTTTGAAACCTATTTTTCAAACACAAAAACATCAATTTGAAGTGCTAAATGGTTACAATGGAAGACTTGAAATACACTTTAAATTTTAGGAACTCTTGATATATCAGAGTAACTTGAGAGTATCTTTTAGAGTTGTACGACCAATCAAATATTTGACACTTGTAAGTTTAGTCAAGAGAGAGTAGAATAGAAAAAAAAAAAAAGTGAAATTGTAGTTGAAAATTTGAAGTTTGGAGTGTTTCGTATTGCATACCATTATAGAGGATAATCTTGATAATCTGATGTGCACAAATTACAAGGTGTTTTAGAGTGCTTGAAATAGTTTTGCCATTAGAGATGCTCTTAACCTGTGACTTGGATAATTAAGTTGACGTAAATCTCAGAGTGATCAGAATAGTTCGCACCACGATCGCGACAAGTAAAGGTGAATCGAAGTTCATGCGGATAGAGGCTCGAAAGTGAGACAAGCATATGAAACCATGATTTCACAGGGAAATCTCTTACTAATTGGTTCGAACTCCCGATCTCGGACACGATACACACCCTAAGTCTGGAGAGATGACCAATTAAATTATCGACAAATGGTTCTTAATTACGTCATTGTCTCTTTATTTTTCTTATTATATTTTCGTAATTTATTTTTCAGAAAACAATTCTATCAACAAATTCAACACATAATTTCATCTAAATCCAATTCAAAGAAAATTATATTAAAATGCCAAAAAAAGAAAAGGTGAACAAGAAAAGGTAGCAGCTCTAGTTATGATTAGAAATTGAAAATTCCACAGTCCACAATATGAAAAATTTAATGTCACATGACAAGTCAAAGCTACATAAATAAGACAATTCAACATTTCTATTTATTTGCTATGACACAAAAACACAATACAGTTAACCTACATTGATAACTTATTAAAGAGGACATCCAACCAATCTAGATATGAAAAACTCCAATAGTCCTGCCTTCTTCTATTCATACATGCATGCATATATATATATATATATATATATATATGTAATCATTAATACAAATTTGAATTCAAATAAGCCATTGTTTATCAAAAACAAAAGCTAAAAAAGGAAAAGAACCTAACTCATGGTTCAAAAATTCCCACACAATAAAGCAAAGCAAAAGAGAAAAATGAAAAAGAAAAGAAAAAAACAACATTATTTATGGGCTTTAAATCAAACAAGCTTACCACCAAAACAAAAGTCACATAATCTAGCGGTCGGAGCGAAAACATTGAAAGGACGCGACAGTACTGGAACATGGCCCCTATCCCTGTCGTAGAATTAGATCATATGTATTCAGATTCATATATGATACGACCTACCTTTTTCTGACCGTTAATAAAGAAGATTTGGCCATGTCACTATGATCATGGGCCCCACCTTATTCAAGACCCTTGCGGGGCCGCCACCAATAAGGAACAATTACAATTCGATTTTTATGAAAATTTGTGTTTAGTGTGGATTGGGGGCTTCAATTCCGGGGCTCTAATCCCGACTTCAATTTTTTCATAAAATTATGTTAAATCATGAATTAAAATATGTGATTAAGTATTTTAGTGTTTATAATGTTAAAATATAATAATTTTTGATAAAAAACTCTAAATTTTAAACATTAAAAATTAAACCTTAAACTTTACAATATAAAAAAATTTATGATTTAACATGATTTTTGAGAGAGAATTTGAATCTCTATCACCCGAGTGTGAGGGATATTTTAATTTGATGCTGTAAATTCTGTGGGATCCACCCACTAGAGGAACATTTTGGTGCCTTCTATCTTTGCTTTTTTTAGCCGCAAATTTGCAAGTCAAAACACAGAGGATATGCTTTGGGTTCGATCAATTGGCTTGAGATAAATCCTACAGAGGATAATCCAACGTTCCAAAATTTTTAAAGTTTAGATAATTTGTTGTCATTTAAATAATAGTCATTCACATAAAGTCAATAATGACATTACATTTTTTAAAGATAATATGAACCACTAACTAAAACTATATGGTTTGACATTGCCACTAACACAAATATAGACTGTCGAATATAAACTTTAAACGTCTGATATTTTTGATCGCAATAAATTTAATTTTTATTTTAAAAAAATATTATTAAATCCATCATAATAAATACAACACATTTATAACTTTTTAGATTTTTTTTTATGCACCGGTTGGGTCCAATACCTCCCCCAATCCAACTATCCGAACGTAAAAATATGGTTAACAATGAAGAGAACCATCTCTAATCAACAAAAGCTAACCAAAAATACAAGACGAGTAAAACCATAAGATAAAGAGCTATATTTTTGTGCACAAATAAATAAAAATTATTTTCTTCAATAACCATTTTTTACGTATACTACATAATCACGAATTTTTTTACTAAGGAATTTGTAATTTAATTTTTCGACGATATATGAAGCAGCCCAAAAAATGATAAATTGGGAGAAAATCAGGAAGGGCAAAACCGTACATGCATATACTCAACGTCACCACCGGAGTCAAAATGCCAGTTAACGGTTGTGATTGACTCTCCCGAAATCCGCCAATTTCCTGGACCGGTTCGCGCAATACGCAATATGTGGATTTACCGGAACACGAAAGTCGCTGGAATATCCTAAATCCGGCGGCAAACCTCCCTTCTGGTTCCATTGCCTGCTCGGGCTCGCCCTCACGAGCGGACTCAAGCAAAATGCCAACCCTGTCGACATGTTGCGGCCTTGCCCTGGCTTCCCTCGCCGTGCCGCCAGTGGCCCTCCCACCGGCGTTCTTCGTACTTGAGACGACTCTTCAGAGTCTCCACTACCTGAAGGACAACGATCGGAATCGTCACAATCGGTTTCTAATCCTCCTACGGGCGACATTCCCCGATCCGCCCTCCTCCGAGGTCTGCGGCATACGGTAACGGAAGAATCCTCCACTGCGAACCTCGATTTCTTCTTCCGTCCAGCTCTGAATATATTCGCGAACCAGGACGGTGAAGATGACGAAGCTTCGCATGAATCTCTGGAATCCGAGTTTCTATTTGGATCCGGATCGAACTTATCGGATCTGGGCCTAAATAGTCTAGAGAGACGAGAGAATCCCCCGAGCTTGATTAAAGATCTGGACTTCGTGGTCGAAGTGGTGATTCCATTGACGGTGTTGTAGATGGTCCCCACCTGAGGAGTACTGTAGAATCGGAGATCGAAGTGATTATCCCAATTGTTAGTGGTGGTGTCGTCAGATTTCCGTCGAGCGACGTAAGGAGAGACGGAGCGAGGGAATAGCAGAGGCGGGGGTTCGGTGTCGGACTTCCTGTGCGATTCTGCCGCGGAGGCGCGTGGCCGTGGTTGGGCCTCTTGCGTCAATTGGGCTTGCAGGTGCTGCTGGGCTTGGGCTTGTGCGGCCATGAGCTCGAAGAGCCGCTCGCGGAGACACGAGGCGCAGACGCCCACGGTGCTACTCAGGTCCGTTGGGTGCTTCTTACACCTCATTTACTTTCACTGCTCTGCAACTATAAACGTCCTGCTTGGGTGTCTATATATATAAATATATATGTTCTGCCCTTGTGTATCTATATGTTGTATGCTATTTTGACTGTGTTCAGCCGTGTCATTGGCGGGATTGGCTCTCCTTTTCTTGGTGGAAGAGATCTGATGAGGAAAACAAAGGCTGGCCTTTGTCTTCTTCTTGGTTCTGCGTCAAGAAAGAGAGAGTTGGAGTGTATACATATATATATAAGGGAATGAGACTGATATTTTTATTGAGAATAGAGAGACAAAAAAACACAACAGTATTGGACATATAAACAGGATCCGCAGGCCTTATTTACATGGGTTTTGACAGTTTTGTACATTAAGTTTTTTGAAGGTTAGAAATGGTGGAAGGATTAGTCTTTTTTTTTGGGAGAAGTACCACAGAGGCCCCTGTACTTTTCAAAACGGGTCATTTGAGCCCCTTTACTTTTTTTCGGGTCATTGAACACCCTCTACTTGCGAGAATGGGCTACGTTGGCCCTTGTATAACATTTCCGTTAAAAAAAAGCTGAGTTGGCAAAAGAAAATGACATGGATTTTATTTAAAGAAAATTGAAAATGACATGGCAATTGATGGGGTTAAGTTACAATCTCACACACAGAAACCCTAAATTTATGAAACCTTTGTAGAGAGACATTTGAGAGGAAGGAGTGCCGTCGATCATCGATTTGGGTTCTGTCACAACTGGGTTTGATTTCAGATACAATCGTCGACGAAATGTCTCCAACGAAGGTCAGAGCTGTTCGGCGAAAGAAAATACAAGAGGAGGTGAGTTTGAGATTAGGTTTTTCTGATATGGGTTCGATTTGGGGTTTTTAGGGTTTATTTTCTCACATGGTTACGATTTTGTTTTTCAGTACTCTTCTAGTAGCTCAGACAGTGAAGTTGTTCCTGAAGATAACTCCTCAGAGGACGATGAGGAGGTGATTGTTGCGAGGGAGAAGGTTAGAAACTACAAAAGGGGATGGAAGGATGTATCTCTACTGCAGGAGAGTGACAAAGAAGGTGAAGATGATGATGAGCAGGTTCATGAGGAGCATGATGATGAGCAGAATGATGAGGGTTTAGGTTATGAGGAGTATGATGAGGAGCCTGGGGAGAGCGAGAAAGGTGTTGATAGTGATTATTTAGACTCTTCTGATCCAGGAAGTTACAGGGATAGTACAGATGAGGATCCAGAGGTGCGGGATGATGCAATTAGAAAGAGAAGCAGATTTCCATCATACAAAAAGGTGAAAGGTATTCCGAAATTTGAGCTTGGCATGTTGTTCACTAGTAATAATGAGTTTAAGGATGTTGTTAGCAATTATGCTATAATGACTAGGACTGACATTCGATTCAGTAAAAATGAACCTAGTAGATGTAGAGCCAAATGTAAGGGAGCTACTGATTGTCCATGGTTGATATTTGCATCATATAGTAGACAAGTGGATAGTTTTCAGGTAAAGACCTATGTCAGTGAACATACATGTCAACCAAAAAGGGGTTTAAAGTGGTTAACTACAAAGTACATGGTGAAGAGGTTCTATGGTTTTATTGCTGCCCACCCAGACATAAAAATTAGATATCTAAAACCCTTTATGGAACAAGCTTTGGAATTAGATGTGAGCTTAGGCCAATGTAAAAGGGTGAGAAAGACTGTATTAGCTGATTTAACTGGTAGTTGTGTAAAGGAATATGCACAATTAAGGAATTATGCTGAGGAGTTGATGTTGTCTAACCCTGGAAGTACTGTCTCATTGCTTACTGATAGGCAAGATGAGAATGGACCTGTTCCATTCAAAGCATTCTATTGTTGTTTTAAGGCATGTAAGGAGGGATTTATGAAGGGTTGCAGACCAATATTAGGAATTGATGGATGTTTTTTAAAGGGATTAGTTAAAGGGGAATTATTGACAGCAATAGGCCGTGATGGGAATAATCAAATGTTTCCATTAGCTTGGGCTGTGGTACTGGTTGAGAACACTGAAACATGGACTTGGTTTCTGAATTTGTTAAAGCACGATTTAGGTACTGCTGAAGGTGAACTTTGGACTCTGATAAGTGATAGGCAAAAGGTATGTGTTTGTGTATTTTCAGTTAATGATATCCCTATCTTAATTGTATTTCATGTCCATTACTCATTTTTTGTATTCTTTGTTGTAGGGCTTGGTTGCTGCTGTAGCTGATACATGGCCAAAAGCTTATCACAGGTTTTGTTGTAGGCATTTGTATGCAAATTGGTGTAAGAATTATCCAGGCAGACATCTTAAAAATCTCTTCTGGCAGCTAGCCAAATCAACCAATATGTCTGATTTTGAGCTTAACTTTAAGGAGATTGAGAAGGTGCATCCAGCTGCTGCAAAGGATTTGACGCTTGTGCATCCTAAGTATTGGAGTAAGGCATACTTCAGTCCATGGTGTCAATGTGATTCATGTGACAACAATCTCTGTGAGGCATTCAATGGCACTATTGTGGAAGCTAGGAGCAAAAGTATAATTTCAATGCTTGAGGATATTAGAAGGGCAATGATGAGGAGAATTAGGGACAAGAAGTTGGGAGTAAATTCATGGAAGCAAGAATATGGACCACTTATTCATAGAAGGTTGATAAAAAATGTAACAGATAGCCATTTGTGGGTGTGTGAATGGAATGGAGGAGGAAGTTATGAAGTGAAAAATGGGAGAAGTCAATTTGTGGTGAAATTGAGGGATGGAACCTGCACATGTGGGGCATGGCAGATTTCTGGAATTCCATGTCCCCATGCAATTCGTGCTGCACATGCCAATGGTGAAAAACCTGAGGATTATCTTGCACTTTGGTATAGGAAGGAGACATACTTGAGAGCATATCAGGTACCAATTGAACCAATTAGAGGGGAGAACATGTGGCCGAGGAGTGAGCAGGACCATTTACTGCCTCCTAAGATGAGGAAGATGCCAGGGAGACCGAAGAAAAAGAGGAGAAAGGAACAACATGAGACTGTCAACAAAACCAAATTGACACGAGAAGGGAGGATTATGACTTGCAAAGTGTGTAAGGGCAAGGGGCATAATGCTAGGAATAAGGCATGTCCTGGTAGGATAACTTCCAGTAGCCAAGTTAGTGGTTTAACTTCAACAAATGAACCAAGGATGAGAAGGCAAACAAGTCAAGCATCCCAAACAAATGAACCAAGGATGACAAGGCAAACAAGTGCAGCCATGGCCTCAATGCAGGGAGGATCTAATGAACCAATGCAGGGACAACCTAGCAGGACTAGGTATGTCAGTCCTTTTCACAAGGAATGCAGGCCAAAAACCAAGCCAAAAAAGAGGACATTATTGACTGGCCTGGGTCTCTACATTAATCCTGATACAGGTCGTTCAATCCTAAACGTAAGTTTGATAATTTGCATTTTCTACCTTGCAGATGTATTGTATGTTAATGTCAAAGAATTATTTTGTTGTTTAATATTATGGTGTTTTTTTCCTCAATTTTTGCAGCCTGGGACTTCTATGTCAAGGGTAATTGACCGTGGAAGTGAGAGTATGAAGAACAAGAAGAATGGAGTTGATAGAGGGTCATTTGGTGTTCATCCCTGTTTTTGATTTATGTGTCTGTTGTTGATGTTGGAACTGTTTAATCAGATTTTGTAGTATTTGAGGATGGCTTGTGTAATGGATCTATTGGAATCATGTTTATGCACTGAATCTATTTGACTCATTTTTATTAATGGATGTTTATGGATGCAAATTTTTTGGAATTCGATGGTCTAATTTGACCCATTTGATGAAAGTATGAGGGCTTAAAAAACCCATTAATTAAAGTACAGGGGGTTCTTTGACCCTAAAATATGAAGTTTACAATCATTTCAATGAAATTGTAACATATCTACTTTCATAGTAAAAACAAAGAATTGGACACGTGTCATTATTTTATTGGCCAATGACACGTCATCGCCTAGTCAGCATATTAGAATTTATTAGAAAAATCCAGCTCAAATAGATAACTACCACATAAGCACCGTTATAACAGAAGTTCCTTGCGGGGCTAATTTAGTCCATTCTCGTAAGTAGAGGGCGTTCAATGACCCGAAAAAAAGTAAAGGGGCTCAAATGACCCGTTTTGCAAAGTACAGGGGCCTCTGTGGTACTTCTCCCTTTTTTTTTTAATGTTGTTGACTGCCTTGTCTTATTATTCTTAGCTGGGTTTTAACGATGAGCTAATCTAATCCAATAAATATTTTTTTTTTCATTTATATAATTTTTTTTTATGGTTTATACTTTAATTAATTATTGGGTTGACAAATCAAAATAAATTGAAGGGGCGTGACACACTCGAGTAATCAATTGAAGTGATAAAGAGATTAACTAATTAGTGTGATAAAAATGATGTGTATCATTTTGAATCAGGTTCGAATCCTCCTTTCTCATTTTTTTAAAGAAAATAAAATTTGAAGGCCAGTGTGAGAAGTAAATCGGTTGGGATTGGACAAAAGTGAGGTGTCACAATCTAGGTTGGCTAGTAGCAAACTAGCAATGGGACTTTTAACCACGCAGCTACTTGCCTATCTGGAAAAAGATGCACACGCGCTCTGGCCAAGTGTGAACTGTGAACTGTGGCTGTGCGGGGGTTGTTTTGGTATTAGGCTTGGGCTTGGTATTGGATTTGGGCTTGGGTTGGTCAACCTCTATTGAAGGACCTCTCTATTTGATCAGATCATCGTTCAGGGTCGTCCCGACTTCCGAGTCCCCGCCCCATTTATGACCATAGATTTTAAGGTTGATGACATCACAACATGTCATCTAACTTAAAATCAACGGTATTCATAGGAATGAGATCTGAAAATTTTCCATCATCTTTCTATAGGCATAAGGTTTTAAATCATTCTTACTTTACCATTTGAAGATAGGGTTAATATTTGCGGATGTTTTTCCCTTGGGAACTGGGTGTGAAGTGGCCAAGTTGGTTAAACTCATCGGACACCATGCATGTCTTGACAAACTTATAGAAAATTCATCTGTGAGCTCACACAGGATTGAATACTGGTGGGAGAGCATGACTAGCAACACCCCATTATTGTCTAATATTTGAGGATTTGGATGGGCAAAAAAGATATTTTTCGTCCCTCAACTAAGGGATGAGTATCATTTTTGTCCCTAAGCTTTTTTTTCTCCCATTTGCGTCCCTCAACTATTGAAAAGTATCATTTTCGTCCTTTTAAGTGAGATTGAAGTTGGGAAAAACCTAATCTGACGAACAATATGATGCCACGTAGGATTTTTCAATGGCCGGATTTATTCAAGGGATAAACATGACACTGTTCCATAGTTGGGAGACGAAAAAAGGAAAAAAAAGAGAGCTAAGGAACAAAAATGAAACTCGACCAATAGGTGAGGGATGAAAAGTACTCTTTTACCGATTTGGATGCCGTGGTATTAAGAAACTTTAATATCATGTGCTCCTAAGATAACCACATTTACCTTATCTCATCTTTTCTCTTTTTTGTTTTTTTTTTTTTGGGCTTGGTATTAGTTGTCACCACTTGAATGATGACATTATAGGTGATGATAGGGCAACCAGTGACTTTAGCTTGGAGTTTCTAAGTGCGCCACTACTACTATCCTTTCAAAAGGTGCAATAGAGTAGAGGAATACTACTTTGAACCACCCACACTAAAGGGTTTTGCTTGATGTGTCAAATGTATTGGATATTGGAAAGGACTTGGCCACCACCACGTATTGAAAGGCCATCTTAAGTACCCGCATGCATGGTGCCCTACTTCATAAGGTACTGCTTGGGTTGGATATATGCACATGATATAGTCATAGCTAATATTAATTATGAAGATGAAAATAGAGACGTGAAAGGGAAAACCAGACGGTGCCATTGCTATCATTATCTTCTTATAGATGTGTATTTGTTGAGTGATAAAATTTTGTATGCTTCCCTTTGTCTCTCTTTAGACCTTCCAATATTTCCCATAGTTCTTCCCCCCCTCTCTGGTTTTCTGAAGAAAAAAAAAAAACTCTCATAATTGGATTTTGGTCATAGTTAGCAACTTGACACTTTCACCAATTAGAAGAAAACTCCAAGAGCAATTGACACTTTCACCAATTAGAAGAAAACTCCAAGAGCAAGCAGTCATACATACTGTGCTGATTTCGTTAATTCACGTCTCTTTCTATCAGTAAGATGTTTGGATAATGTTTTAGCAAGGAGTGACTAACAGATGATGGCAAAACATCGAGTCGGTCCCAAGCCCGGATATTGAAATCTCCGGCATGAAAATTCATATATGGATTCAAAAATGTATACCATGTACTCTTTTTGAGAGAACTATGAAATTCTGTTTAGTTTAGAATTTAACTATATGTACAGTACTCAAATTACATGGTACTTTTCCCCAAGAATCCAAACCCTTTGTTTTTCTTTTTCTTCCGTATAATATTTGTATATTAAATCTCCCGCCTCTATTGTAGTGGTTTTCATAGTTGTCTTGTCGACATATTCAGCCATCTGACTTATCATCTTCGTAGCTGCAATTTGTGCTTATAAAATATAGATTTGTACTTGTTTTGGTTTTATGCCACGTTTTGTTGAATGGGATCTTCGTTCTCCCTGTGATGCATGATAACAACGTCCAAGTTCATGGCATATATATATATATATATATATATATACGCGCCTGCGCCCCAATCTACTTGTTACACATGGTGCCTGTTTGCATAACTTCTAAGCATGGCTTTGTCATGTAGATTGGATTACTATAGTCAAATTCAGAATGTTTTTGCCATGATTTCTGAATGAAATAATAGTTTAATCCAGTCAACGGCTCTCTCTCTTCCTTTTGTGCCCATATCGAAATCATGGTGGGTTGTTTTAATTATTTGTCAACATTGGACTGTAGTGATAATTGAGTATCTGTCTCTTACCATTGTACTACTTGTTTATATATTGATCATACCCCACTATTTTCATGGTGGGTGTAGTTGTGTTATTTGATTGATTGATTGATCAAGTAGACTTCTTCTTTTCCCCCCAGTAACCTGTTTTGCCACATTTTTCAAGTTTTGGTTTGTAAGGAAAACATGAGCTAACTACTAGCTTGCAGTGGCGGACCCACTGCATAGTCACTGGGGGCCGCGTCACTGGGGGCACGGCCCCCAGTCAGTTAAATTTTTTTTCATTAAATATACCATACATTCTTAACAATTTGACACTAAGGCCCCAACAAAAAAATAAAAGGCCCCCATTACACACACTTAGCCCACTAACTAAGACCCAACCCAACTTTCATTCACACACTTAGTCCATTAATTAAGACCCAACCCAACTCTCATTCACACACTTAGCCCATTAACTAAGACCCAACCCGACCCAACTCAACCCAACCCTCATTCAACCCAAATAGAAAAATCCCAAAAATCAAAACCCTCATTCTCGACTGCTAGTGTCTACAAGGAAGCATATTTCGTATCCTTTGGTGTATCGACTTCTGAAGTTAGCATTGGTTTTGCCTATAACAATAGCAAGTGTTGAAAGATGCTTTTCTGGAATGAATATTGTCAAGACAGATTTGCGCAACCGGATCAGTGATCAATTTATGAATGACTGTCTAGTATGTTACGTAGAAAAGGAGTTGCTCGGAACTATTACTAATGATGTTCTAATATCGCACTTTCAAAATATGAAAACTCGTAAAGAACAATTGTAATAAATTATAATGTAGTTTCTTATGTGTTTAAAATATTATTAATGTGTTTTTATATTTATCGTTTATATTTGTAAGTCGATTACATAAAGAACCCAAAAAAAAATTTCGGGGGCGCTGCCCCCGGGTCATTTTTGTGCCCCCAGTAACTTCAATTCCTAAGTCCGCCACTGCTAGCTTGTGTAAAAAATTTGTTCTGATTGTTTTGTCTTTACAAGTCGTCCAAGTTCTACACAAATACAACAGAGTACGAAAGGCTTATCCAGAAAAGAAAAAAGGAGAAAATTGTGCATGAAACATCTCTTGAAAGACAGATGACTCAGAGGTGATTAAGGTATATACTCGAATTTAGTGATACTCAAGTTGGAACCCTACTCCCATTACTTAAGAAACAAAGTGAAGAAAGATTCCTAAAGAAAGAACCCATTACCTAAGAAACAAAGTGAAGAAACTTTCCTAAAGAAAGAACCAATATCGTAAAGGATCTCAATTAATGTGGCCTTTGACATTTGGTGCTTGAACATGACCCTTAGTGGGATTTAAAACTCATTTTTCAGGATGAGGATTATTTGCACCATTTACTTAACTAAGCACGCCCCATTTTAAATAAATGCTAACAAAAAATATAACATTTATTGGTATACCCCAATTTATGTTTTTTCACAAAAATACCATCTGCGCCCCTTAAATCTAATGCCCAATCCCTTTCCTACACCTGCATGCTTCTTGTCCCTTATACTCCTACATACTTCTCCAAATTTCCCTTCGAATCAAAGCTTAATCAAAAGGCACCCATTCAATCTCTACACCACCACCACTACTCGAAAACATATCAAAATGAGAGAGTGCATTTCAATCCACATCGGTCAAGTTGAAATCCAAGTCGACAACGCTTGTTGGGAGCTTTACTGCCTTGAACATGGAATCTAGGTGAGTACCTCCTGCTGCATAGAAACTCCCTATTCACCGCTTTCTATGTGGAAGGGAAGAAGGAGAAAGAAGAGAAGATATGGTAGGATCATCGATTAAACTGGGATTCTTGAAGGATGAGTGGAGATGGGATTAGGGGTGTCCAAAACCGATCCGCAACCGATAACCAATCCGTAACCGTGGTTATTTGGTTTTCGGATTCGGTTTTGCGGTTACGGTTTTGGATACGGTTATGAGTTTTACAAATTTTCGGATAAATTTTCGGTTATGATTATTTCGGTTACGGTTTCGGATATAACCGAAATAACCAAAGACTTAAGTTAGGCCCAAATACTTAGGTTTAGGCCCAACCCAACTCAAATAGTCCAAGTCTAATTCTCACAATGATGCATATCGATGCAGCAGCTCCTATTAATTAATTTGTGCCCACTACATGAATTGTTTAAGCGCTCGAGAAGGTCAAAAAGAAGCAGCGCCATGTGACATTATGCAAAACACACATAAACATACACACATGTATACATATATTCATGAAAAAAAACAACAAAAGTGGAACTAACTACTAAGAGATGATATTGTAATAGGCAAATGGTCGAACACCTAGTGGGCAAGACTCAAAGTTACCAGCACTTCATCAAAAAATTATGCATATCGATGCAGAGATGAAGTGTTTAAGCGCTCGAGGAGGTCAAAAAGAAGCAGCGCCATGAGATTCACGAACTCTCTCTACCTCGTCGTCACCGTCAATACTCCCGTCTTCTCAAATTCTCTCTACCTGGTTGCTGGTGTCCCTTCCCTGAGTTCCATTCGTCGATCTGGCTTCCGGGCTCTCCATCTTTCACTTTCACTATCAGTCTATCACACATCGTCGAAACCCTAAGGTAATTGAAAAACTAGCATTTTGTATGGGAGATAAGAATTGTTCCCAATTATAAATTTATAATGTTATATTGCTCAAATTCGATTGTATTTTTAGACAAAACCGATAACCGATCCGAAAAATATGGTTATTTCGGTCATGGTTATCCGAACATAATGGTTCGGATATGGATACTAAAATATCATAACCGAATCACTTCGGACATTTCGGTTATGGTTAAAAACCGAACCGAAAACCGAATTGACACCCCTAGATGGGATCATTGTCTTCATGTAAGGGAAGAAGGAGAAGGAAGAAGATGAAGGAGAGAAGGAGAAGAGAGAATTTGGAGCATAATGATTGGGTCAGCTGGGGGTGTTATTAGATTGAGGTTTTTTTGATTTTTTGAGGTGTACTTAATTAACTCTGGGGTGCAACTAGTTCTCATCGTTTTTCAATTCTTTTGTGGTGGTCAATATATTTTGGTCAAATTGTATAGATTTGGAAAATTATGAGTTGAATATCCATTTGGAACAATATTTTTGTGACCACACTATGAGTTTTGAGCGAACTAAAGTTTTACACATGCAGATATGACAACTCAAGTGTAGTCTAAAATCGAATGTTAAAGACAAACTTTTATAATATCATTATTGGTTAAAAAAATAATTTTAATTATCTAAAATTCCAAATTATGCCTATGCTATTGCTATGCCTTTTAATTTCCAGAAGATATATCTTTTTTTTTTTTTTTTGAGTACAAATACAAACACAATATACGACACACCACCAAATCAAGCCCAAGCAGGGGCAGACTATCAAGCCCACGTAGGGGCAGACTAAGCTCACACACCTCCTTGTAAATATTCGGAGGAGGTGAGACTAGAATCCATGACCTCAGTCAGGGACATGCAAAGTCATTGCCACTCAACCAATAACTCATTTGCCAGAAGATATATCTTAGAAGGTTATTAGATTAGATTTGGTCATTTGGGCTTCTTTGAAAGCCCAAACAGAAGGAATCGTAAATACAAAACCCCGGGCTTCTCCGTCCAACGGTCCAACTCCAGTCCTAGCAGCATCGCCATTCTCACTCTCCCTCGGTATCTGCGGCTCCGCCGCTCCGGGGCTCTCAGTCTCATTCTAGCTCGGCTGCATGCGCATTCTTTCTCTCTCCGTCTCTGCTTAGCCATCCCCAGATCGGTCTTTCCGGTGAGTTTTCTCTGATATCCTTTTACGGCCTTCGCCAATGTCATTTGTTTCGTTACTCGTTTTTCTCTTCCTGGTCGGCTTCTTTTTCAATGTGTTACTTTAAATTCAGTTCTCTATGATTTCCAAGGAAACTTGCGCATAAGATTTGAATGCGAAGCAATCAGTAGCGAAAGAGAAAGAAGAAGGCTTCGCAGCTTATTCCCCTTGCCATTTTTTGGACTATTTTTAAGAAGAAACAATCGAAATGAAATAGAAACCTAATCTTATCATTGTCTTATGGCTGCTGTACTTTGAATTTCTCCTTCTCTGACTATGAATAGTCATACCAGTAACTTCCTGGTAACCATTGGTGCAACAAACTTGTAATTTTATAATTTGAGTTGCTTCCCCTTGGTAACTCTTCAATCAATCTTATTTTGCATTATAAGAATTTATTTGGAGAGGTTTCAAAGAATTTGTGGGTACTATGATTTAAGGACAAATATGATCAATTTTTGTTATTTTGAATATAAAAGAAATTTCGGTTTTTATTTATTGAAACTGTTGAAAACTTATGCTTTAAAGTTAGTCGTGTAAAAAGAAAGCATTGCATTTTTTATAGGTGCCAAAATACATAAGATTATTAATTAGACAAATGTATAGGTACTACTTCGACGAACAATTAAGGTGGTATAGATATGCTAAATTACACTATGAATCCACAATTTAAGGATTTTCTTCACTCTAGGATCTGCAGTGCTGGCTGGCTTAAATTCAAAACCAAAGTCCATCCTCGATGCTGCTTGTTTCATAATGACCATCGATGGCATTGCACTTCTCTCTCTCTCTCACATTATATATGTATCAATGTCTGTATGAATACATATGTCTTGCCTATGTATTATTTATTTCTATTGATTCAAAACCTTTTTTTGGTTTGTCCAGGCAAAATTTGTGCCATATTTCTCCAGTTGTTAGAACTAACAACGTTACAGCGGGGAACATACCCATGGATGTTTATTCTCTATTAATTTATTTTTATAGAGAATAACATTTCAAGCTTCTTTCTTGTTTAACCCTATACCATTCTTTGATTTCTACGATATGGTCATTGTCTTTGTAAGAAAAACTAATCCCAGTTTCATTCATGTTAGGTTTTCATTTTTAACAATTTTGTTCCGGTAGTTCAATTCTTGAAAGCGTAAATCTGGTTTTATAAGTCCTTTTTTCATTTTTTTCGAAGTTTGATATGAAATCTAAACCTGGAGCTTGTATCAAAGTATGGTTTCAATTTGTTCACCTGCAAAAAACTGTGTCATTTCCACCGAGTCCACTTCAAAAATTCCCTGTTTATGTCAGTGCCACCAACTACTCAACTTTGAGCCAGGCCCAAGTTGGAAATTCAGTGAAGGATGAAAGAATAGAGCAGGCGAACAATTCTGTAGAAGTTTTGAGGAGATGGGGTTGCAGCGATGATGACATATCTAAGATATTCTTGCGTCGGCCTTCTTTGAGAAATGCTGACCTTAGTCATCTTCATTCAAAACTTGGCCTACTTCGTGGGTTAGGCCTGACCTCAAATGACCTTGTTAAGATCATCAATTGTCGGCCACGCTTCCTTAGTTGTCGAATCAATCGTTGCTTTGATGAGCGGCTTGATTATTTTATGACATTGTTTGGTTCAAGGGAAGTTCTTCTCCAAGCCATCATTAGAAACCCTTCAATTTTGTTGTATGACTTTCATGAAAGGATTATACCTGTTATTGCACTTTATGAAGGTCTTGGTGTGAGTAGAGTGGATTTGATTCCTATGCTACTATCACGGCCAACATTAATTCCACGCTCTTCATTTGATGAGGAGAAGAGGGAATATATACGCAAAACTAGGGTGTCCAAGGATTCAAAGATGTTTAAGTATGTAGTTACCCTTGTCGGCATCTCGCGGTCAGAGACCATCCGCCAAAAGGTAGCAAACTTAGAGAAATTTGGGTTTTCAGATGATGAAGTTTGGGGTCTCTTTGGACGTTCGCCGCTTGTTTTGACGTTGTCAATTGACAAGGTTCAGAGAAATATGACTTTTGTTGTTGGCACAATGAAACTCTTGGCAAATGCGGTGCTTCAGTACCCATTTTTGCTCTTAAACAATCTGGAGGCTGTTTTGCGGCCAAGGATGATTATTGCTGAGAAAATACAGGAAATGGGGCTTTCTCCATCAATCAAAGGAGTCAATGTGTTCAGGGCATTGAGAATGAAAGAAAAACGATTCTTGGCTGTATTTGTCAATTGTCACCCACAGGAAGTTGCCAGCGAGTTGATGGAGTGTTATAGGGATGCCAAAGCCATTAAGCGGCTAGCGGAAGCCTCAAAGAGACGATTGCGTACTGGCTTTCCTTTCTGAACTTCAAAGTCTCCCAGGTGATCAGCATTATTTTTTTTTTCCTCAAAAACTAGTTTGACAATATGTTGATATATTCCTTCTGTTATGATTCAAGATTATTTCCCATGTTGCTGCAATCCAGTATCATGCCATGCCATGTTATGTAGCTTAAAATTAAGGGCACAGCCACATTTATCTCTCTCTAATACATATCGTGCAATTCTCGTTTGATAAATCGTTTTTGAAATAGTCCTTGAAGAAGGTTGTGCTGTGAAAGATATATTGTAGGAAAATTTGTTTATGGGTATTGGTAATGTGTGTCTGTTTGCAGACAGTACTCATATGCCCAATATGCACCTGACTTCTTTGTTTTCCCTTTTTTCCTGAAAGAGAAATGGTATGATAGAGTATGGATAAGTTAATCAGGATTTTACTGCCTTCTTGATAGATTACGTATCATCATGTTTCCATTTGTTAATTTCACTAAAACAAAGAAAATCCTCTTTTTGATTTGATAGTGTTTGTCTGACATTTCCATTTAGAACAGCAGTTGTAGCATTAAATCTATATGGGTAAGTTTGATATTGTTCCTCTATAAGCTGCATACATAACAGAGCACAAAGTTCTTTTAAAAAGTGCTCTTTTATCCTCCAATATCTTGCTCCATAATCTGACCTGATTCATGATTGCAGGCTTGCAGCATATAGACGTAGGAAAGGAGGTAGCTGTAGCTGCAGTGAAGGATGCTATAAAAGAAGATTGCCTAGCAGAGGGATGCAATAATTAGTGAGGTCCAGACTGAAAGCTCACTGGCGTTTCAGGATTCGGCTCTAAAACTAATGACAGTTTCATGGGAAGAGATTATGCTAGCTTAAAATTGATCCACCTACCATATTAGTTTGAGACATTATTCACAATGAAAGCAAAATAACAAAGGTTTCATTTTCATGGTGTTGAGGTTTGAAGTGCATATTCGAATTCTTCTTGTGTTCCCAAGAAACAAAGAAAGAAAAGCCAATTACAGAAAGAACCCCATCTATCTCGCTGACTATGAGTCTCTTCGAGCTCTTTTGATCATTCTCGGATGTCCCGTGTACCAGATAGGAAAGATGGAGAGCCCTAGCAAACCCAAGTCAGAGGAGGCCCAATAGTTGGTAGCCCACCCAACCGTAGGTCCACAACTACTCTAAGCTTTGGGCCTACTCAGAATTTTGTTTGTGACAGGCTCATAAGAGTGTCCCATTTGAAGGTTTGGGCCTATTCAGAGTTTATTGATTTTGGCCCATAGAATAGGCCCATTTGCCTCTTGGGGTACGTTTTAATCCAAAGCGTCTTTTTAAATTCTCGGGTGTGGATTCTTCTATTCGGGCAACCAAACAATCGGATAGGGTTTTAGTCCCTACTTTCAGAGCGTAGTTCACAACCAGATTCACACGACAGCTTCGCAATCACATTCATACGACAGCTTCGTTTAATCGATTTTTTTTTTTTTTTGTGATTTTCCTCCAATTGTTATTGTCGTCGAAATGGCCTCTTTCGCCGCCGCCAGATCAATTCTCCGTTCTGCCTCGGCCCGTATCGCTGCGGCTCGCCTCCCCTCCTGGGGTAGCTCCGCCAAAGCTGCTCCGTCGCCATTTCGTACCTCTGGTAGCAAATCCCTATCTCAACGCACTTTCAGGTTAGAATTTGTAAATTTTGCGCATCTTTGTGTGTGTGAGAGAGAGAATGAGGATGGATATTTGAAAACGGTCCTGCTTGTCGCTTTAGGTACCCTGTTGAATTGAGCTCTTGTGTGGAAACGCTGCTGCCATACCACACAGCTACGGCTTCCGCTTTGATGACTTCGATGCTCTCCATTACTCGCCGCAGTCATATTTGGTTTCCCGAAGATCATTGAAATAGTGATATCTCTAAAGTGTAATATCTGATGAAAATTTTCATATGATGTTTGATGTTTGTTTAATTGTGATTGTAAAATATGTTACCAGTGGATGGCTCTGCTGTTGTTGGGCCGACCTAGGAAGGTGAGGGTGGTATTTGTCAGAGGAATTGGATTATAGAAATTATTTTATTGCATTTGATTATTAGATAAGAATATGAATGAATTGGTGGCTTGGTGTTTGGAAAGCATTCCATTACATGTTTTGCCGATTCTCTGAGAAGTGGTTATGCTCGTAGGCCGCCTCACTGGTGTGTTTTTTATTCTTGAATTAGGCATCTAGCAATGTTGCTAGGAGACTATGACATCTTGATGTTCTTTACTTCATTTCAACTTTCTGGTAAGCTAGTGTTTAGAAGTTGGCTTCAAGTTGTTGGACATGTAACTGTTGCATTTTTTTGATTGCAAAAGAATCAGTAATGATTTGGATATAAATGAGAGGGAATACACTGCTCTTATTGTAAGAGCCTTTTTTGTCTCCCTCTTCTTTTAAAATGGATGGAATGGCTTAACTGTGTTACTTATGTGGTGTGAACTGATGCCTCATGGCACTTCTAATAATTCATTTTTCAATTGAAAATTGCTCGATCTGCCCTCTGATTTCCTGTGCATTCTCCTCTTTCTCGTGTTGTAGGGTGTCGGAAGACCAGATGAAGACGGAGAAGCAGTAATGGGATGACTTGGGTCAGTTTTACTTTTTGAGGTTTCAAAATATAATAAATAGTGTCATTATAGGTTAGGAAGGATGATTCTATGTTCAGATGTAATGGTGACAGTTTATACAATATGGGGCATTTTGTAGACATTGATTTTATTAGACTTTTGTTAAGAACTTAAGATGGATGATAATCCAAGATAAAAGGATGGTCTTAACAACTTCTTTTTTCCTTTTTTGGTTGGGTGTACTAGTATTTCTAGCCCTCTTCTACAAGAGTTTATAATCATATCATCTATGTCTAGAGGTTTCTGATGCTTTATTTTTAACGATTTGAGATGTCATGCATATATATATGTGGTTGTGAATAAGTGGTGTGTTGTAAAAATAAAGTTGATATGGCCGTCTTTTAAATTTTTTGCATTCTAGATTTTGATCTAAGAAAAAGATTGCTGTGATTGTTTGCAAAGCATACTGATTATTTCTATTCGATCAGCTGCCAATGATGATGTGTGATAAATCTGTGGATACAGGCATGATATTTATTTACAAATTCAGCATTCTAAGACAGCAACTGCTGATAAATTAGAAGTTTTGAATGAGCAGCTGAAGAGACATTCCTCCAAATGGGTTAACAATGTTAACCTTAATTGTTAAAAGCTTTAATGTGGTGGGGATTGTTTTAGAAAAAAAAAAGGAATGTTGATGCGTTTTTGAGCCAAGTCTGATGAAGAACTTTTCTTTAGTTCCTGTTAAAGTATAATGTATATATGTTTTAGTTTATTATGCACTAGTCGTAGAACAGAGTATGTTTCTGGCGTTTTATCCTTACGCCTTTGGCATTCACCTTGTTCAGCTTAGTTTCTGTTTAATGTAATGGGATGTTTGTATTGTATTGTATTGTATTGTATTATATTATGAATGGCACCAATTCTGCGATTCTGTAAAACTGGTCAAAGACTTGTCAATTGCTGTGCTCTGATGATGTTATTACAATGTGGCAAAAACTGACAAAACCGGCAAAACCATTGAATTTGTACCAGATAGGAAAGACGGAGAGGAGAGCCAGAGAGCCCTAGCAAATCCAAGTCAGAGAGAGGTGGCCCAATGGTGCTAGCCCACCCAACAGCAGGTCCACAACTAGTCTAAGCTTTGGGCCTACACAGAATTTAGTTTGTTACAGGTCCATAAGATTGTCCCAGTTGAAGTCTTGGGCCAACTCAGAATTTAGTTTTTTCGGCCCATTGAATAGGCCCATTTGTCTCTTGGGGTACTCACTTTTTAATCCAAAGACGGTCTTTCAAATTCTCGGTCTGGGTTCTTCTATTCGCGCAACCAAACAATCTGATAGGGTTTTAGTCCCTGCTTTCAGGGTGTAGTTCAGAATCACATTCCCTCACATACATTCGTACGACAGCTTCGTTCCTTTTCTTTGATTTTCCTTCCGACTGTTATTGTCGTCGAAATGGCCTCTTTCGCCGCCGCTAGATGCGTTCTTCGTTCGGCCTCAGTCCGTAGCGCTGCGGCTCGCCTCGCCTCCCGGGGTAGCTCCGCCAAAGCTGCTCCGTCACCCTTTCGTACCTCTGGCAGCAAACCCCTAACTCATCGCGCTTTCAGGTTAGAATTTATAACTTTTGCGTATCCTTGTCTGAAAAAGAGAGATTGAGAATGGAAATTTGAAAAGGGTCCTGCTTGTCACTGTAGGTGCCCTGTTGAAATGAGCTCTTGTGTGGAAACGCTGCTGCCATACCACACAGCTACAGCTTCCGCTTTGATGACTTCGATGCTCTCCATTACTCGCCGCAGTTATGGTTGGCTTCTCGAAGATAATTGAAATAGTAATATCCTTAAAGTGTAATAGCTGATGAAAATTTTCATATGTTGCTATGAGACCGATTGGGGTCTTTTTGGATGGTTGGCTATCCGTTCTTAAGTTTTGGTTGATTCATGAATGGAACTTGTTCCAACATATTTGATAGTCTCAGATCTGGATTTGTATTTCTGTCTTGCTCTTGGGTTGCACCCCCTTGGTGCCGTTAATAATATTTTTCTATTCAAATTTTTTTTTTGATATGTTGTTTGATGTTTGTTTGATTGTGATTTTAATACATGTTGCCAGTGGATGGCTCTGCTGTTGTTGAAGTCAACTAGGAATTGATAGACATGGTGAGGGAGGTATTTGTTAGAGGTTTGGATTATAGAAACTATTTTATTGCATTTGATTATTAGATAAGAACATGAATTGGTGGCTTGGTACTTGGAAAGCTTTCCATTACATGTTTTGCCGATTATCTGAGAAATGGTTATGCTGGTAGGCTGCCTCACTGGTGTGTTTTTTATTCTTGAATTAGGCATTTAGCAATGTTGCTAGGAGACTAGGACATCTTGATGTTCTTTACTTCCTTTCTACTTTCTGGTAAGCTAGTGTTTACTAGATGTTGGCTTCGAGCTGTTGCCTTGTTGGTCATGTAACTATTGCATTTTTTTTTTTGATTGGGAAGGAATCAGAAATGATTTCTACTCTTATTATCATTGTGCAACATGGCAATGATGAACTTCAGGCAAAGGCATAAAAGCCTTTTTTGTCACCCTCTTCTTTTAAAATGGTTGGAATGGCTTAACTGTGTTACTTAGGTGGTGTATACTGATGCCTCATGGAACTTCTAATAATTCAATTTTGAATGAAAATTGCTCGATCTGCCCTTTGAATTCTTGTGCATTCTCCTCTTTCTCGTGTTGTAGGATGTCGGAGGACTAGATGAAGATGGAGAAGCACTACTGGAATGACTTGGGTCAGTTTTACTTTTTGAGGTTTCAAAATAGAACAAATAGTGACATTAATATAGGCTAGGGAGGATGAGTCCATGTGAAGATGTAATGGGTGACAGTTTATACCATATGGGGCATTTTGTAGACATTGATTTTATTCGACTTTTGTTAAGATGGATGATGATCAAAAATAAAAGGATAGTCTTAACTTTCCCTTTTTTTTTTGTTGAGTGTACTAGTATTTCTAGCCCTCTCCTACAAGAGTTTATAATCATATCATCATATGTCTAGAGGCTTCTGATGCTTTTATTTATTTTATTTTTTATGATTGGAAATATCATGCATATATATGTAATATGTGGTTGTGAATAAGTTCTAGATTTTGATATAAGAAAAGGATTGCTGTGATTGTTTGGAAAGCATACCGATTATTTCTATTCGATCAGCTGCCAACGATGATGTGTGATAAATCGGGGGATTCAGGCATGATTTATGAACAAATTCAGCATTCTAAGACAGTAACTGCCGGTAAATTAGAAGTTTTGAATGAGCAGCTGAAGAGACAATCCTCCCAATGGTTTAGAGATGTTAACCTTGATTGTTGAAAGCTTAATGTTGAGTTCTTTGACATGAGGTTGAGATGTATTCCAGATTATGATACTTTTGGTACATTGTTTGTTGACTGTTTGGTACAGTGAATGTGTTGTCAGGATTGGCTGGTATTGCAAACCATGAACAGAACTCTCTGTCCTTGGTGAAAAATTCATCAAAATTTCCTTGTAGAGAAATATTTTTGAAGCTTCATGAATTTCTTATGAATATTGCAGTGGTAATCACAGTAAGCATGCCTGATGATATATCAGCGTTTTTTACTCTATAACCTTTTTACTCTATAACCAACAAAAACAAGGGAGGTGGCTCAGTTGGTAATCAATTTGGTTTCGGTACAAAACTCTGTTTAAGGGAGCTATGGCTTAGCCTCTTAAAACGGTTGTATTGCAATGCAAAGATATGTATAACGTTAAGCCCAGCCCACGTAACCTGATTTAATAATAACGTTTAAGCCCAGCCCACTTAACCAAATTGGAAGGCCCACAGCGAGCTTAGTTTGTCCCGTATGTCTGTGGGACCCATTTTAGGAAGATTCGAATTTCAAGCGCGCGGCGTGACGGTAAAATCATAGTATGAGTTTGGGAGTGTGTCACAACACCATAGTTTTTGGTGACACGCCAAACAGTTTTTGCGTTCCAACTCACCTCACAGCACCACAGCTTTTGCAATCGAGCCTCATGAGCTAATGCTTCGTAACGTCCAACTGTCAAACTGACTGCCTGTGACGAATTTAGCATAACCGACGAACCAAAGCCAATCATTCATTATTTAATGTTTATTCTCAGGCGTTGGTTCATTCCAAGTCAAGCTCGCTTCTTCTTCTTCGATTCTTCGTGGTCGAGTCTTTGTACAAATCTTCTTAGGGTTTTTGTTGCTTCTTGTGCTTCTCCTCTAAGTTGGAAGATGTCGACCATGGAGAGCTTGATAGGATTAGTGAATCGGATCCAGAGAGCATGTACGGTTCTTGGAGATTATGGAGAGGGCGATAGTGCTTTCTCTTCTCTCTGGGAAGCTCTTCCCTCTGTTGCCGTCGTCGGTGGTCAGGTTATTCTGTTCTATTCCGTTCTCTTACTCTAATTGAGCTCTAGACACTGCTGAAGTCAATAGTTTTTTCACGGAGAAAATATAGGAAAATAGTTTTGAGAGAGAGAGAAAAGGTCCCTTTTTTAATGGTGATTTTGTTGAATTTTTAATTGCTGTGAATTTTTAATTATTTATTTTATTTGCGGAAACAGAGTTCGGGGAAGTCTTCAGTTTTGGAGAGCATAGTGGGGAGAGACTTTCTTCCCAGAGGATCCGGTTTGTACGGTTTTTTTAAAAGCTTTTTTTGAGATAATTATCCATGTGATTGTTATGTCGTCTGTGTTGTTTCCTAATGGAGGACTTCTATGAACAATTGCAGGAATTGTCACTAGACGGCCTCTGGTCTTGCAGCTTAACAAGACAGAAGATGGGTCACAGGAGTATGCGGAGTTTCTTCACCTTCCCAAGCGGAAATACACTGATTTCGGTATACATTTGCTATTGTTGCTTAATGATTGTTTGTTGATTTATCTATAATGCCACAATTGTTTGAATAGAAAGGAGTGTGAAAGTGTTATTTGGAATTGATTTCTTGTTGCAGCTTTGGTTCGCACGGAAATTCAGGATGAAACGGATCGAGTAACAGGGAAGACAAAACAAATATCTCCTGTTCCTATCCATTTGAGCATATATTCTCCCAATGGTGTGTAAACAGTGCACCTGTGTTCTTTTTGGTTATATTAGTTTCTATATCAATGTTTAGACTGGATTGTTGATTCTTTTTATTATGTTAGGAATTTCAATTCTAATCAACTTTTGTTCCTTAATCTCCAGTTGTCAACTTAACCTTGGTTGATTTACCTGGATTAACGAAAGTTGCTGTTGGTATGTTCTACTTAAAATTTATTTCAAATTTCAAATTCTATGTTCTTTTTTATATTTGACTCTTGGATGGGGATAATTATCTTTTCAGAGGGACAACCTGAAACTATTGTTCAAGATATTGAAAGCATGGTCCGCTCTTATGTTGAGAAGGTAATGACATGATTAAGGTAGCATTTTAAGAACTGAAAAACAATTTGGTTGGGTGAGTGAATTTTTCATGTTGGGTGTGCTTGCTGCATTTTGTCTATTATTGTGAAATTTTTTCGATTATAAAGGAAATGCCAAATATTTAGGAAAATAAAGGATGATTAAACCATTATCTGGCCAAAATGAAAAGAGAAAGTAATATATGACTCTTTTGAAAAACTCAGCTCACCTTAATCAGTTTTGTAATCAACACATCATTGCTTGTCATCTTTGTGTATTCTCATTGATATCCATGTCATATTTGTAGCCCAACTGTATCATATTGGCAATAAGCCCGGCGAACCAAGATATAGCTACATCAGATGCTATCAAACTTTCCAGGGAAGTGGATTCCTCAGGTATGTTTTATTTATATTATAATGTAAGCTAAAAAAATGCATTGTGAGATATTTTTGTTTGTTTTCGTCTTCCTTACACAATTTCATCTGTAACCTACACAGGGGAACGAACATTTGGGGTGTTGACAAAGCTTGATTTGATGGACAAGGGCACTAATGCATTGGATGTACGTTTTTCCGTCATCCCCTCTTCCTATTATTTGTTTCTACTTGTATTCAGTCCGAGTAATCAACGGAGCTTTCTTTTAATTGCTTATGAGTTATGATGTTTGGGCTTCCAAAGCAACGAAGTTGACGGTTGAGGCAAATGAAATTGCATTTGAATTAGAATCATTTCTCAGATAGGAAAAAGCAGAGGTTGTGTAACTGTCATATATGTGAACATCAGAAACGATCTTTACAATTTTTAAAATTCATGTTGTTTACATTATTATTAGTACTGCTTGTCCTGATTTCTTGTTATCTTGGATGAAGTGGCTTAATTATTCTGGGAAAACTAATTTGGCGTAAAAATGTTTGATTCTCTCTCTTCAGGTTCTTGAAGGAAGATCTTACCGACTGCAACATCCATGGGTTGGAATTGTGAACCGTTCACAGGCTGATATAAATAAAAATGTTGATATGATCATTGCAAGGCGCAAAGAACGCGAATACTTTGCAACAAGTCCTGATTATGGACACTTGGCCAGTAAAATGGGTTCAGAGTATCTTGCTAAACTTCTTTCAAAGGTTCAATTTCCAGTACATTGCGAACTATAGTGGGTTTCAGTTTTTCTGGAATATTTATTTGATTGTGCGTGACCTTGGTTTCAGCACTTGGAATCTGTAATTAGGACCCGGATACCAGGCATCTTATCCTTGATAAACAAAACTATTGATGAACTCAAAGCAGAGATGGACTATCTTGGCAGGCCTATTGCTGTTGATGCTGGGGTGAGTGCCATTTATCTTCTGCGATACTTGGTGATTATACTTTCTTTTGTATTGCCCACAACTTAGACTCTGTATTTTAGGCTCAATTGTACACCATCTTGGAACTTTGTCGTGCATTCGACCGGATTTTTAAGGAGCATTTGGATGGAGGGTAAGTGTTCATTACTTTCTTTTTTATTTTTTTTTATTTTCTTCTTTTATTTATAAATTTGATGATTTTTATGTATAAGAAACTCTTAGGGATTCCTATTCTTTCAATATTTACCCAACCCTGGAAATTTTGGTTTAGACATGGCGGAATATTTTTACATTTCTGTGTGTATTTTTCAGTATCTTCATTTAATGTGGTGAAACCTAGCTGAGATATTGTTTCCATCTTGTGTCTTTGTCAATACTTTGACACATTTGAAATTCTCTCTCTTGTTTCTATCAAAGACCCTAGAATTGGATTACTTGCTTATGGTGCATTAGAGGTTTGCTGATTTCTCTAAACCCTTGTGTTAGATGAACGTTTGTGCAATTTTCTAAATGATCTGATTCTTTAAGTTATTTAGCATTATGCTAGGGGCGTTATCAATACATCAGTACTTCATTGTATTTCTGTTGTATTTGATGGGCCTTAAATTTATTAATTTAAAGCTGGGATGCAATTCTCTGATGTTGGCTTTGGGTCTCTAAATTTTAGGCGACCTGGTGGTGATCGCATTTATGGTGTGTTTGACAACCAGCTTCCTGCTGCTTTGGGGAAACTTCCATTTGAGCGACACCTTTCTATTCAAAATGTAAGGAAGGTTGTTTCACAGGCAGATGGTTATCAGCCACACTTGATTGCCCCGGAGCAAGGTTATCGACGTCTCATCGAGGGTGCATTGAATTATTTTCGAGGCCCTGCTGAAGCTTCTGTGGATGCAGTGAGGACTTATGTTATGTATATATATATATACTTGTTTGAGCAAATTGAAGTATATTTTGTGTTTTAAGACTTGATTCGATTTGGAAAAGATTATTCTTAGACATTGCAATGCAGGTTCATTTTGTTTTGAAAGAACTTGTGAGAAAGTCGATTGCAGAAACTCAGGTAAATTTGAAGATCTCTGATTGTTAAAAGTAAAAATAAAAAAATTGAATGTTTTTGTGATGGGGAAGATAATTTTTAATGTTTGCAACTAACCAGGAGTTGAAGCGTTTTCCAAACTATGCAAGCTGAATTAGCTGCTGCTGCTGGTGAGGCCTTAGAGAAGTTCCGAGATGAGAGCAAGAAGACCGTTCTTCGGTTGGTGGACATGGAATCTTCATATTTAACTGTTGATTTCTTTAGGAGGCTTCCTCAGGAAGTGGAAAAGGGGGGAGTGGAAAGGGGGGGGAATCCTGCTTCCACTGATGTTGACCGTTATGCAGAGGGGCATTTCAGGAGGATAGGATCAAATGTGTCGTCTTATATTCATATGGTGTCCGAGACAATTAAAAACACAGTTCCCAAGGCTGTGGTTCATTGCCAAGTTAGGGAAGCAAAACAGTCATTACTCAATTACTTCTACACCCAGATAGGGAAGAAAGAGGTACTCTTTATCACCCATATGCTCCTGTTGAAAACTCTTTACTGTTTGCATGGATCCATTGCTTTTCGTTTAACACATCCTTGCCGAAGGACATTTACTGCAGTTGACTGCTGCTGTTATTAATTTGCTCATCTATGTCAGGGTAAACATCTTGCCCAGTTGTTAGATGAAGACCCAGCATTGATGGAAAGACGACTAGAGTGTGCTAAAAGCCTAAAAGGCTTGAATTATACGAGCAAGCGAGGGATGAGATCGATTCTGTATCCTGGGCCCGATGAGAGATCGGCAATCGAATATTCCTTGTATGATAGCTACAGACACTTATGAATCATTTCCAGCTGATTGTTCTTACTGATTTTATTATTTAATGGTTGAGATTCTTCACATCCTCACTCCATTCTTTGTTGTTTGGGATTGAGACAGTAGAACTTGTTATATTTTGATCTTTGTTGTTTTATTATCATTATTGTATATAGCTTTAAGAACTGAAAAACAATTTTGTTTGGGTGAGTGAATTTTTTTGTGTTGGGTGTGCTTGCTGCATTTGGTCCATTGTTGTGAACCTTTTCTATTATAAAGGACATGCCAATTATTTAGGAAAATAAAGGATAATTAAATCATTATCTGGCCAAAATGAAAGGGAAGGTGCTAGTCTGCTAGATGATTCTTTCAGAGGGATAGATCAAAATTTTGGTTATTTTGCTGGTTTTCTTTTCTTTTCTTCTCAGCAGGAACAGAAGTTCTTTCCCTACAATGCACACAAACCATCCTTCACTTTACTAAGCATACACAACATCATATGAAGGTGCTGAAGATAGATTATCTTTAGCCATAAATAGTATTTGGATCATGATCAGATGTTTTAAATAGAAATAATATATATATATATATATATTTAAAAATATCACAGAGAATTATACTTGATGTCACCTACTTTGAGTAATTCAATTTGTGCACAAGCTATGCTGTGAAAATAATATATGCACGCTCTGCAGATATCCAAAAGCTTACCGATAGAAATGTATATCCCAACTGTACAATGGCCATCACCCGCCTTCCTGAGATAATGATGCAGTGCGACCGGAGTGCGCTTGTGCTCAAGCCCAGTACCATTTTTTTTCCAATCACTAAATAGGACTAAATTATACATCAACTTGTCCAATGATTAATTTATACATAAGATAGCAAAATGATACCATCCTATACTAAACACCAAACGAAGCCTTTTACAGATAGAATTGAGAAAAACGTGATAGTTTAAATTTAAAGATGTAGATAAACTTTTTTGCCCTAATTGTACAGCAACTTATCTTAGATGGTACAAACTCAATGACACAACAAAACCTGGACCCTATAGAAAGCAAATCAATTGATCTGCAAGGCTAACTTATAGAGGAACTATTGGATCTGAAATGATAATTCTTTCAGTTGCTCAGGGTCCACCTCTGACGGGGCCCGAGTAAGGGCGCACTGCGCGGTTGATGTCTTCGGGAAAGCTATTACATCTCTGATGTTATTAGCACCAGCCAACAGCATGACCAATCTATCCAAACCATAAGCAATTCCCCCTGCATTGGTGTAATACTGAAAACTAATTAGTTTAATCGTTCATTCCAAAATGAATAACAAATGGTGTGAGGGAGGACAGGATGAAGCCATACCATGTGGAGGAGCACCCATGTCAAAGGCCTCCAAAAGATAGCCAAAATTTGCTTCAGCCTGTCGAAAAAGCAGCAAGAAGCCCCACATTATTGCAACTTTTGGAATCAATTCTTTAGTAGAATCCAATTAAGACTAAAAATATATAATTCAATTCACTAAGATCCAATTGAATTTCCTTCGTTTCAAAGAAACCTAAAATTAATAGAATTAAGTTCAAAATACATAAGATATTATTTTATTCGTATTCCAATGTTACCATCTGTGCAATGGAAAAACAAGAAGTAGAACAAAGAGACACAATGATGTTTGGATTCCTTGCGTTGCGACACCAAGTATGATAGCGTTGTATGAAAAATTATAGAATTCAAAATCAGACAATTTTGATCGAATTGCACAGGCTGATGATGATGCCAAGGCCTGACAAGTTCCCAGAATTTTCACAGGAGCCCTCCAAAGAAAAACCACAGATGGTTCAAGAGAGAGTATGCTGCCAGTCGACTTGGGATATTTTACTTGTAAAGAAATTCTTCTACATGCCTAAATAATACTAACTATTAATACAGTACAGTTGACCCATATTTGAAACCAAACATGTTTGCGGAAACATATGTCGTGGCAAAACAGCGGCAATCTTCATTTGAGGCCATGATATAATAATTTAAAAGCTCTCCTCACCTGTTGAGAAGAGATGCCAATGGTTTCAAAAACCTTTT
This sequence comes from Tripterygium wilfordii, assembly GCF_013401445.1. Classification (NCBI taxonomy): domain Eukaryota; kingdom Viridiplantae; phylum Streptophyta; class Magnoliopsida; order Celastrales; family Celastraceae; genus Tripterygium; species Tripterygium wilfordii. The sequence goes on along the minus strand of NC_052248.1, from coordinate 2,178,939 downwards.
GTTGGATGTCACGTCTATAAATCCTCAAACTTCCGCCACCAATCTGAAAGCAAAAGAATTTAAGCAGTGTAGCATGAGTTAGCTACAGCTTTAACGGAAAAAATAAATAGACTCCAAGAGAGGTAAATTACTTCAACTCCATTGTAAACCATGTCATAAGCAAGGGCACGAGCGGAGGAAAGATCTTTCATGTCCTCAGGATGCGGTGCTGTAAATGGGTGATGCAAGGCCTGCAAAAAAGCTCATACATATCATAGGCCTAAAAGAGAGAAGTTGTAGTTTAGAATACGACTAGGCACTAGCATAGACTTGCATCTAAACTTTTTAGGAGCAAGCAATCCCACCTTGAAAAACAGGGGAAAAAAATTAAGGCAGAAAAGCAAAACTTTTTCAGCTAAACAAATCAGGCGACTCATATTGCAACAAAACTCATAATTCTTCTACAAGCAACTGCTCCGGCGAGCATATTTGAATAGAAGTGGCAATGCACTGTGTTATTCACGTGTCTTAAATGTTATTATCAAATCTGTCATGTTAAACGAAAATGAGGATGTGTACCATGGTCAGCCAAAAACATCACCATTCTCTACCAGTTGTACAGTGTTGCCATAAGTAAACAATTGTGTTAAGTGTTGTCAGTGTTGTCGTATGTCATTTAGGTCGTTATCAAGTCAACAACATAAAATAGAACGAAGCAAACTGCAAGCACTATATTTTCCAATAACACTATGCTATATTTATTTATAGTCCTTCCAAAAAGAATCCTTAAAAAGATGTTTCAGTAAACAGAAACTATCAGTCATTTTATCAGCATTGCAAAAGACATGAGACAAATAGGAGACAAACCTCAAGCCTCTGCTCTGAATCATTCCATTCAAACATTGGGAAATCGGTCACCCACAAAATTGAATGCCTGGACTAAAGATCAGAGATGGAGAAGCAAAAATTTTGTCAGAGAAGATTAATAATTCAATCCTGTGCATTTGAGAGCTAGGGCAAGTCCAAACATACATGGTCCACCAAGCCCAACTCGTGGGCAACAAATAGCCTGAGTCTGTCTAGAGTTTTATTGACTAATGAATGATGTCCCACCGCAAACAAAATAAGATCACCTGGCCCGGCTGAACATTCTCGAAGCAATTGCTCTTTATTTGCTGAATTCAAACTTGAGACTAATGCAGGAATTCCCTCAACTTCCCCTGGAAACGACGCAAATAATTGGCCGATTAGGTTGACCAGCTAAAACTACTGAAAAATGAGAGAGAAGAACAAAAAAGACTTCAATTGTTACCAGAATCCAAGACCTTTAGGAATGGCAAACCCTTCGCTCCCGATATAATTGCTTCATTGTAGATGTCACCTTTCTTAAGAGCAGTGTTTGAATAACTTTGAGCACCCGAAGGCACACATAGAACTTTAATTACTCCCCCATTTTTTAAGGTATCTGCAAAAACCCTGAATTGGGACTCTCTGAAAACGTCAGAAACCTGCAAAAGAGAATATGTTCTAACTTGATACCCATTCTAAAAGGCTAGACCTGAAGGATATCAAATCACTCCATGCAAATACTGACAAACTATTAATATGATTATTCTACCTGTTAAATTAGTTGTTTTGCCAATAAGTTAACTTGTTGGTTGGGACGTTTCACATCATTTATACCATATTTTAACACTTCCCTTCACATGTGGGTTGGACAATCCGACGGTCCAACATGTGCCAACAAACGAGGCCCAACAGTAGGGGCTCTCGCAAAGGCCCACACTTGGGGCAATAATAATGGGGATTTTAAACTGCGGAAGCCAGGTGATAGGATTGTCCCACATCGAAAGATGTGGGAGCTAAGATGTTGTTTATAGGGGGAGGTATGGGCCTCCCTTAGTACCCAAGGTTTTTCTAGTATGGGCTAGGAGGCCTTGGGTACAGCCGGCCCATATGGGTGGGTGTCGGTTGGGCCTTGGGTGCTGAGCGTGTATGGGCACGACTCTATCAATGGTATCGAAGCATGATCCTGTTGTACCTTCAACTTGGGACCGTGCCTGCGGAGTGGCCGGCCATGGTGCTCGACCAAAGGGGGTGCGCCTGCCGGAGTGATCGGCCATGGTGCTCGACCAACGTGGGCGTTGGTCTTGAAGGGGAGGGTATTGATAGGATTGTCCCACATCGAAAGATGTGGGAGCTAAGATGTTGTTTATAGGGGGAGGTATGGGCCTCCCTTAGTACCCAAGGTTTTTCTAGTATGGGCTAGGAGGCCTTGGGTACAGCCGGCCCATATGGGTGGGTGTCGGTTGGGCCTTGGGTGCTGAGCGTGTATGGGCACGACTCTATCACCAGGTAAGGTTCAAACCCAAGACCTCCCGCTCCAATACCATGTTAGTTACTTTGTCATTCAACCCAATAAGTTAACTTGTTGGATTGGGGCATTTCACATCATTTATACCATATTTTAACTTACCAAAACATGTACACTAAATGAGACCATCCAGGGAATTCTTTTAAGATAAGCATGAATAAACTGCTACCTTGAAACAGGGATCAACTAAATCTCTCACTGAACTAAGAGTCGTTAAAAAGAAAATAGAGAGAAGGAAAGTTTGGAAATCTCCACCAATTTCAAGGAAAAGATTTACATTCCACGTGAAAAAGTAAGTCCACTATAAAGACTAAGGTAGAGAGAACAGACTTATTTGGAAATCAATCAATGAGTCAAAATACCAGAACTTACATCAGCCCAAGCCCTAAAGGTTAATGCTTAGCTTAGACAATTCAAATACATAAACTAATAATGTTCTACATTATCCAAAAGAGGAAAAGGTCACTGATAGAAATTATGAATTAACTAAACCAAACTAGTCAACGAATAGAATGAAAGGCAAAATGAGCAAAACCTTATCCATGTTGAAATAAATATGAACAGTATACAGATGACCAAAGATTACAATGTTTCTGATTTCAAATGAGGGACCGACGATAAATTTGATCCCACAACTCAGAAAACAATTGGAAATACAAGAACCAGAGAAAAAAAAAAGTGAAATAATAAGAATATTTCCATGCTTTGAAATAGACTGCATAGAAATGAATAATTTGATGCAAAAGTATCATCATCATCATCGAGCTTTTATCACAAAAGTTTGGGGTTGCTATATGTCTCACAATGGGAATCCAAAAATTGATGCAAAAGTACGTAAACAGAAATTACAATTAAGTTCAGTCTTCAATAAAAATTTTCTAAGCCGTTGCATGGGTCACTTTTCAAATCATCATATAAAACAATAACAGTAGCACTGCAGTCGCCAGACTAGATCTTAGAAGTGGTAAACAAATTGGAGTTGATTTAAGAACAGAATAATACGAAGTTGAGATTATAAATTATATAAATGTTACTACTATTCAATCAACATCCCGTCTAAAGATAAGTGAAAGGAGTTTATTACCTCTTTCAACTCAAGATCAAATCTATTGTCCGGTTTATCTGATCCATATCGACTCATTGCTTCTGCATATGTAAGCCTTGGGAATGGGTTAGGTAGCTTGATACCTTTAATCTCTAGAAAAACCTACAGCAAAGAGAAATTTATGATTACATCCTCTACGAAAATTATAGAAAGACATTAAAAAAATGTGATGGAAATGCAAACCATATCCATAATATAGATGCATACAAAATTAGGTTGATGTTGTCCTCTCATGTTAATACTAATAGACTGGAGTTGACACAAAAGTTTGAAGTTTCATAGGACTAGATGGGAACCCCCACTTGGCAGTTTGGTTGTAAACTACCTGACCAGGTTGGTCAACAAGTAACTTAAGGAAATTAAAAGGGGCAATACAACAGTTCATAGACCAAGCCGATACACTAAAAATTGCTCATGCCTCCCAGGTCATGATATCTATAATGCCATGATTGTAGTACATATTAAAAATTAAATTGCAACTCTCTATTCAACAACACATCCAGTTTTGTTCAACACATCACACCTCAACGTTTTCTATTCAAGCTCAGAGAAGTCTACTCAATGATTATTATCTCTCTACACACCATCATATGTTAAAGACCGAAGTACAAGCCAAGACAGTCGCCAAAGCAAAGTCTGAAATCATGGTGTTCAATTTCTACAAAATTTAAAATGTACCAAGCTAAACTGTTAGCCTGAGCTAGGAGACATAACATCTGGCGTTACCTGCACATGGCCTTACCTGCACAAGGCTGGCTTCTTCAAACCCTTGCTCCGCAAACATATTACAACCTATTAAGCCCTTCGTGTTTTTTAAGTATTTGATACAATTTCTGTTGGATTAGGTCTCACAACTGAATAAAAGGATAATAAAATCTGAGTGATTAATGTGTACTCCAGCTTTCCATTCCTCCCCCTGCCTCACCCCACACCATAAGGTGGCATGACAGAAAGGTGCAAATTTTAAAATTGTGTTATTATTGCACGGAAATGCTTTACTTGCATTCTTTTCTACATCAAAAATTAAACCACAAAGCAAAATATATAACCTTTCTAATTAAATCTTCATTGAGCCTAAGCATGTCCTCCAAAGGAGTGAAAGCCAATTCCAAATCCAGCTGCGTGAACTCAGGTTGTCTATCTGCTCTCAAGTCTTCATCTCTAAAACATCTGCAAAGAAAGAAGACAAAGGTCCGCCCATTTCACAGGTATGTTAACGAACAATCTCTATAAGTTATAGCTCCCGAAGGGAAAAGGCAAAGACCATCAAGAAACAGAGGGAAAGGCAAGAAGAATGACATTTGTGATTCTCTTCCACTAGTAAAAGAATGAAGTATTTTATCAATACTAATTCTCAACCATTGTTAGCCTCACTTCTCTTCAAGTGACTAATGAAAGGAAATTGAGGCCCCAACAAGTTCTTGGCAAAAGAAAAACCTTAAATGTTTATAAAGGCAATCATCATAATGATATGATAACGAGCTCAAATAAAACAAAAAGAAAATGAAAAATGAAAATTACCTAGCTATTTGATAATATTTATGAAAACCAGACACCATCAGCATTTGCTTAAAGAGCTGTGGACTCTGAGGCAAAGCATAGAATGTTCCTGGCTTCAATATAAACATTAGAGAAAATCAGGCCTGCAAGCCATGAAAATAGTACTGCACATAACAGAAAGCTATTAAAGGCTGAAAGTTACAGAAAAGGAAAGTTCCGGTGGAACATGTCTCAACATCAAAAGGCCTCACCAAATAATGATTGTAGGAAAAGAATTGGTACTCATGTGGCCATCTCCTAGCCCGTTCACCACATGAATAACTGTCCCACACAGATCTAAATATTCTGAAATCCAGGATAAAAATTTGAGGCAAAATGGAGGAAAAAATCGTAGAGATCCAAATGGTTCGACACATCCTTAATATATAGTTCTCGGGTCCTATGAAGCAAGTACAAGAAGTCCAAGGAATCAAAGAACTGTGGTGAAATAGTTAATCACATCTTCGGATCTTCCTTATTCAAAGCTCCACTTGTTTATGGGAGACGGCAAAAGAGGTTACAGGATCTGTTCTTGGCCAACAGCAAGTTGGGAGTTGATGAATAAATGCTTGGAGCTTTAATAATGTGTCGAAGAATCGATAGGGGGTCATCGACAGTCTCCCTTGGACAACTCAATGTATAGTTATGCCTTGTCGACAACATCATCGAAGACCTCAGGATTTCTAAATCAGAAACACCACCCTTTTGAACAATAATTTGCACTCATATAATTCCAAAAGATTTTTTGCCTCTTAACTTGGGGGTCTAATCTACGTCCAAATTAATAGTTTGAGCAGCAAATGTCAAAATCTTGACTATGATCGGCACCTTTTATTTCGCCATATATGAGATTAGGTAAAAGATACCAGAGCCTCTTTGAAAGTTGAGGTCATTATCAAGGTTTTGTCATTTAAATGATACATTGATGCTAATACACAGCTTCCGAGATTACAAATGATATAATTTTGCGGACTTCAATAAAGTTGTCCATCTTATCTTATCTTCATCAGTGAAGTAAATTCAATGAAAGCTCAACAAATGTCAAGTACCTGAACTCGTGAGGGAACCAAGTAATCTCGGGCACCTTCTGGAGTAGATCTAGAAAGTATTGGAGTCTCAATCTACATTATAACAATGAATACGTCGGGATAAAAAGAAGAACAATTGAAAAAAATATACACAAAAGTTCACAGGGTAATACCTCGACAAATCCATGTGCATCCTCCAAATATTTTCGAATAAGCTTCACCACTTTATGCCGCAACATTATGTTAAAATTCATTTGCTGCCGTCGAAGATCAAGGCATCGGTATCTACACAATTTTTTAGTTCCTTTAATCAATAAATTTCCCAAATATAGATAAATAAAAAATCTGCTTATTTGTTAGGTAAAAGAAGGTAACAAACCCAATTTTTCATTGAATTACAAGAATTTCAGAAAGGAGAAGAAATATATTAGTCCCCCCCCCCCCCCCAATCAGAGTGTCTTCAGACACCAGAGTACTGGTTACGGATAAAAAAATTAAAGAAAACAAAACCAAAGAAAGATGTCATGATGAAGAATGCAGACTAAATTTGAATTAGTCAGCATGAATAAAAATTTCGTAATCTTAATATGATAGAAACCATTCTCAGCAATATCGCCATCCTTACTAAGCTTAACCCCTAAATTTACATATATCATAATGAAAATTGTGCTCAGTGACATTAACAGCAACAAGGGATAATGCCCCAAAAAAATGTACTTAAACAATGAATTTACTTCCTACAGAAGTGTCAGAACGTCACAAACCATCAGCAAAACAGTAAATAAGGGGGAAAATCAAGTCCCTCTGCAGGAAACGGGAGTGTAATTGTAATCACAGTTTTGCTTGAATGCTAATAAACATAGTCAACATTATATATAAATAGTGACTACAAAACATAAGTGAGAATAATCTCAATCCACATACCTCAATCGAATCTCCTCTGTCACAGAATCCTTCGCATCATCTATAGTAGTCACTAAAAATGGTAGCTTTGATCTCACAGCATTGAATACTTGAACATGCTCTGCAGCCACCTAATGAGATGCATGATGCATCATCAGCACCAGATAACAAATTAAAGTCAAAAAGTTGAACATGCTGGTAGAATCCATATCCAAGAGCCCCAAAGTGTATGAAGGCAAATAGAGCAGCAAAATAGTATCACATTACGTTTTAATTAGGCAATGTAATAACAAGAAATCATATAGGAATTTACCTCAATGGAACCAGTTCGCATTTTCTCATTGATGGACTCACTTGGCCTGGCCCGAACAACACCTTCCACAGCAATCACATACTCCAACCGCAAACCATTTGCACTTGAATGGGCTTCGGGAAACTCATCAGGAAGCGTTGTAACCTTCACAAAACCCAAAAATCAGCTCATAAATTTAACAAATTAAAGTTGTTTGCACCTTTACACAACAGCAGAAGGAAACAATTTTCAAAAGAAACCTGAACAATGCCAGAGTGGTCCCGTAGATTGAAGAAGGTGAGACCACCGAGGACCCGGTGGAATGCAACCCACCCACATAAGCGGACACGCTTGCCCACATCATCGGCTGATAATTCGCCACATAACCCTGTCCGAGAAACCCAATTGAGAGATTGTGTAGTGTTTATCGACGGCTTGGCAAGGGATTCATTGGAAGAAGAAGAAGAAGAAGGGTAAGGTTGAGTTTTAGGTTGAGGTGGTGGCGCTGATGGAATAGGGAGCGAAGTGGAAGCGCAGACAGAGTAAAAGACGCGTCTGTTTCTTGACAGAGTTTTTGGGAAGTATTTGAAGAGGATGAAGGGAGTTCCGGGTTTGTAGTAAAGAGAGAAGGATGTGAGAGGGAAGGTTTTGAGAAGCAGTGACGCCATGATGGGTTCAAAAAACAAAGAAAGAAAAACCAAATACCTTGACAAGCGAAGCCATGGCGCTCCACCCCATCTCGAGTCCTTTGATCACTCGGGATGTTCGTTCCCTGCCACTACCAGATAGGAAAGATGGAGAGCCCTAGCAAACCAAGTCAGAGGAGGCCCAATGGTAGCCCACCCATCAGCAGATCCACAACTACTCTAACCTTTGGGCCTACTCAGCATTTAGTTGATTTTTGGGCCCATGGAATAGGCCCATTTTCCTCCTGGGGTACTTTTTAATCCAAAGACGGTCTTTCAAATTCTCGGTTCGGGTTCTTCTATTCGCGCAACCAAACGATCGGATAGGGTTTTAGTCCCTGCTTTCAGTGTAGTTCACAATCAGATTCACACGCATACATTCATACGACAGCTTCGTTCGTATTCTTTGATTTTTTTGATTTTCCTCCAACTGTTATTGTCGTCGCAATGGCCTCTTTCGCCGCCGCCAGATCAGTTCTCCGTTCTGCCTCAGCCCGGAGCGCTGCGGCGCGCCTTGCCTCCCGGGGTAGCTCCGCCAAAGCTGCTTCATCGCCCTTTCGTACTTCTGGCAGCAAACCCCTACCTCAACGCACTTTCAGGTTGGAATTTATAACTTTTGCGTATCTCTGTGTGGAATTGAGAGATTGAGAATGGAAATTTGAAAAGGGTCCTGCTTGTCACTGTAGGTGTCCTGTGGAAATGAGCTCTTGTGTGGAAACGCTGCTGCCATACCACACAGCTACAGCTTCCGCTTTGATGACTTCGATGCTTTCCATTACTCGCCCCAGTTATGGTTGGCTTCTCGACGATGATTGAAATAGTGATATCTTTAAAGTGTGATAGCTGATGAAAATTTTCATATATTGTTTAAAACATGTTGCCAGTGGAGGGCTCTGCTGTTGTTGGATCGAACTAGGAATTGATAGACATGGTGAGGGTGGTATTTGTTAGAAGAATTAGATTATAGAAACTATTTTATTACATTTGATTATTAGATAAGAACATGAATTGGTGGCTTGGTGTTTGGAAAGCTTTCCATTACATGTTTTGCCGATTCCCTGAGAAGTGGTTATGCTCGTAGGCTGCCTAACTGCTGTGTGTTTTTATTCTTGAATTAGGTATCTAGCAATGTTGCTAAGAGACTAGGACATCTTGATGTAACTGTTGCAATTTTTTAAAAAAAAAATTGGGATGGAATCAGTAATGATTTCTGCTCAAATTATCATTGTGCAATATGGCAGTGATGAACTTCAGGCAAAGGCATAAGAGCCTTTTTTTTTTTTCCGTCTTCCTCTTCTTTTAAAATGGATGGAATGGCTCAACTGTGTTACTTAGGTGTTGTAAACTGATGCCTCATAGGACTTCTAATAATTCAGTTTTCAATTGAAAATTGCTTGATCTGCCCTCTGAATTCCTGTGCATTCTCCTCTTTCTCGTGTTGTAGGATGTCGGAAGACTAGATGAAGATAGAGAAGCACTAATGGAATGACTTGGGTCAGTTTTACCTTTTGAGGTTTCAAAATACAAGAATAGTGTCATCATAGGCTAGGGAGGATGATTCTATGTTCAGATGTAATGGTGACAATTTATACAATATGGGGCATTTTATAGACATTGATTTTATTTAACTTTTGTTAAGATGGATGATGATCAAAGATAAAAGGATGGTAACTTCTTTTGTCTTCTTCTTCTTTTTTCCTTTTTTTGTTGGGTGTACTAGTATTTTTAGCCCTCTCCTACAAGAGTTTATAATCATATCATGGTATGTCTAGAGGCTTCTGACGCTTTTATTTTATCTTATTTGTTATGATTTGAAATGTCATGCATATATATGTGGTTGTGAATATGTGGTTCTGTTGTAAAATAAAGTTCATATGGCCGTCTTTTAAATTTTTTGCTTTCTAGATTTTGATTTAAGAAAAAGATTGCTGTGATTGTTTGGAAAGCATACTGATTGTTTCTATTCGATCAGCTGCCAATGATGATGTGTGATAAATCGGTGAACAAATTCAGCATTCTAAGACAGTAACTGCTGATAAATTAGAAGTTTTGAAAGAGCAGCTGAAGAGACTCGTCCCAATGGGTTAAAGATGTTAACCTTAATTGTTGAAAGCTTAATGTTGAGTTCTTTGACATCAAGTTGAGATGTATTCCAGATTACTGAATTAAGTCACAGTTTACAACTTTTGTTTCGCGCTTGAATCTTAATAAAATCAGTGGCATCATAATAATGTCATGTATTTTATCAGCTTGCAAGATTGATGCATGATGGATGTCCAATTGGTTTGATGGAAGTTTTTCTCAAAGTGTACTTGAATTGTAATGAGCCTTCTACTAAACAGTTTTGTTTGTTCTGGTAGCTATATATGTTTCTCGTTTCCATTTGAATTTATTATTTAGCTGAAGCCCTTGGAGACTTCATTTTAATAGAGCATGCATATTATTATTGGCAGTATTCCTACCCTTTATCTTGATTGTAGACAGGTAGTGAATATACTTCGATGGCCGATTTTGTACTCGTTCTTTTCTTTCAAGTTCACTTATCTGTTTTGCAATTAGCAGTTTGCTATATTATTAGCATATGATAATTCTGAAAGTGGGGATGTTCAGAACTTCAGTAATGGTTGCCTGTTGCAACCCACACAGAATTTCTACTATGATGAAGTTAACGCATATGCTTAAGCCAGGCGCATTTTGCGCCCTAGCTTCTTCGAACTAGTGTAATCTGAGAAGAATCACCTGTATTATAAATTTCATCATCATCAAAACCTTTATCCCAAAAGTTTGGTGTCAGTTGCACGAGTCTTGTGGTTTAAAGTGAGAACGGAAAATACAGTTAGTTGAATGAAGGGAAGTCAAATTCGCTCAAGATGCAACATGAATCCTTTATTGATGGGTTTTTCAGTTAACATTGTGTCACAACTTCAAAGATTTATGCCCAGATTACATATTGTGATAATTGTCCATCCTATCTTGCACTGAAAACAGGTTCTGCATCAACAGTTGGCTGCGTTCTTCGAGTGTATTTCAGAAGCAAAGCTTCTGAAGAAAGACCAGGAACTTTTAAATCCCTGAAAGAAATTTATTTTTATGAAAAAAAGTGGGATTACTTCCAATTCCAAACCATAAAATGGCAAATAATACTAACAGGAAAAGTAACTAAACCTGATGTAGGGTTGCAAATCTTTCTCTTCCCATTTTGGCCGCTCACTGAAGAGCGCGGAGAAACGTTGTGCAGGTGTAGAGGGCAACGAAGAGAGGCTAAAGGGGCGAACCCAAGTCTCAACGCCAAGCCTTTCTGTTAAAACTTCACCTTCCAACATATCAAAGCTAGCCTGCATTCCATCTGGAATTTTTTGCTTCCATTCTGCCATGAAAGTCTCCATCTTCATCTTCCCTTCTCTCAAAATTTGTCTAGCAAAATGTACACACACTCGCCGATCATTCAACCTCCACGAGCGAATTCTACCCTCACCGCCATCCATCTTGCTGCAGAAAACATTCAAACAGTGGAGAACAAGTTCATGGGGAAACCCATCTGATATCATCACATTCACAACTTCGTCTTCATGAAGTAGATCAAGTGACCAGTCATTCAATATTGAATTGTGCAACAGCATTCTCAGAGTGTTGTCCATGTATTTCTCATCCACAATTCTCCAATAACCATTTATCTCCACTGCTGAAAGAGCATGTAATCCAGTCCTCAATTCATTGTCACTGGCCTGAACCCTGTCAACGAGGTCATCCCATTTATACAAACCCTTTTTAGTATTCTCTATGTCCTCCAAATCCTCCATTTCATCAGAACTGTAAGGATTCTCTGAGATAAGCAATTTAAGCTTTTCAAGTCTGGGAGCAACCTCTGTTAGCTCCATACTACCAGCTGCCACCTTGATGACGGAGGCAACAACTTTAAAGTCATTATCCTTACCATCACAATCTTCCAAATCATCAAATGACAAAGCTTGATCAGATGGGGGTACAAGAAATACAGAATTAGAAGTTCCCACAAACTTGATTCCATAAGTTTTCAACTGGGTGCAAAGAACTGCATCTTCATCAGGCTGCCCTCTTATAATTACCCTGAAGGAACAAATCCTTAAAATGAATCAACTACATTAAAGAAGAAAGGGCAGATCATTGAGATAAAATAAAATCCTAAAAGAATGAAATTGAAGCCAAGCCTTACTTTTGCTGGAGAACATCCTGAAGGAGTTTCTCATCAAGTTCAAGGAGTATCAGATCATCATGAGGACCGAATTGGGGATGATATGCAACAGATATTGAAGAGTTTGGCTGCATATTCAATACTGCTTCACCCCCTCCGTACTTTGGCATTGATTGATGCTTTTAGCAGTAACCAAGAGGAGCAAAAACTAATCTACAATACACCAACCAGCTCCTGCTATAAACTTAGATGGGATTCACAATGCATTAAATCAAGAAAACAAAAAAAAGGGCCCCCCACCCACAACAACAAAACGAGAAACAAATAAAGCAGTTTACAGATGCAATGATCACCACTACAACATACAAAATTAGAAAATACAGATCTTTTGGGCATCGTAACCCTAGAAATTACAGTGTCCCCTGTAAGGCTGCAACATTAATTAACACTACTACATACAGAATTGGAAGAAATTAAGGGAAATCATCATCAACAAATTCACCTAAACAAGCGGCGCAATAAGCAATCAAAGTCTGTCTACCAACCAGATTCACAAATTGTACATTGAATTCACCGTATTTCAAGATAGTTTACGATTCATCAATTAAGATATTATCTACTTCTCAAATTCGCAGATTACAACTATTGCAAATCGAATCATAGTAAAACAAATAAACTTTAAACTCGATTGACAAAGAAAAAGGATATCGAGATGGGGAACAAAAAAACTCACCGGAGTATTTTTCCAAGAGGAACGTCGTCTTCGTCGCTGCAGAGGCTCCGGCTGCTCGACCTTGCCCTAACAGCTTCTCCACTTTTGAGTTTTGACTCCCGTCTCTAGAGTACAAAGTTTCTGCGTTTTGGCGCTTATTCATTTTCTTCCCGCCAATATACTGGGACATCTGGCATCTGCGTTCCGGCCACGTGGACTCAACCAATAAATTTATCAACCCATTGCTAGCGACTCTTTCTAATAAGATTCATTATGAATGAGTTTTATCGGATAAATCTTAATTTCGTTGTTTATTTTTCAATGAAATTTAAAAAACAATGAATTTAAAACTAAAACAATAAATTTAAAATTGTGTTTTAGAAAATAATAAAATCTATATTAAAATAATAAATTTTGGACAATAAATTATGTGATAAAAGAGTGAAATATAATTATTATTAATTGAATAAATCTATTGAACTCCTATGGACTATCAAACTGATGGGTTACATGTCATTTTCGCATTGCTATTCCCGGATCCATACTTTTTAACTATTTTAATTATTTATTTTTTTATTGGTACCTTTTAATTTGGTCATATAGAACTTACTTAGAAACTGCAAAGAGTTTACTCGGTGTTAATAGGCATATGGTTGACTTTTAGCGGGTGGAAAACAACTTGGCTCACCACACGTCGATCTCACATTCATTTAATTATGAATGTGAGAGAAGGGAACTCATGCGTGATGCGTCTATATCCCTATGATAAGCACTTCTCTTGTTTACATCATACAACCGTAATGGTTGTTTTATGTGATGATTGTAATGTAGCATCTATGTTTTAGTGCAGCTTTCAAGCTTTGTTATTTCTATTTATGGATGTAAATGAGCCGAGCTCATCAGGGCTTTGCCATGTTCAGTCTCGGCTCGCATATTTTTGTCGGCCTCGAGTTTTGTAGGGTTTGAAAATTGAGCCCGGGCTCGGTTTTAAGAAATATCAAAACTCAAGCTAGGCTCATTAAAAACTGTTTATGTAAAAAATCATAAAAATTATTATCTAATTTTTAGAGAAAAAAAATCTCTTTTATTATTGTGACTAAGACTCATGATAAGCCAAACTCAATTTTCAAAGTTCTTAAAATATTAAAAAAAAAATCAGTTATTGTAATTTATATTATAGTAATATTTTATGTCATATAAATAAGCTCTCAAATTTACGAGCCGAATTTGCTTAAACTCCAGCTCAACCCATTCATTAAATGAACCAAGCTCCACCCCTTTTTTTCAATATAATATTACCTTTGTGGCTTTGTACCTTTCTTTTTTTTTTTTATAAGCATATATATACACTCAAACAATATGTAAACAACACTTCACACATACCACCCGTGAGTATTTCATCACAGGCGAAAAGGCATGTGGAAGTAGAAGCTTATATATTGAAAGAAACACACACACAACGATAATTTGATAATTTGTTTGCAGTTTGCACACACAACGATAATTAATTGTGTTGAAAATAACTTGAACATCGTACCTCAGAACCAATTATTTACCCTGCCACGGATATCTATTGAGTACTGCTACCTCCACAAAAAAGTAGACTTATATCCAACATTAAAAGGGAGGTATTATACAGCCCACCCCTCAATACCAGTAACACTATGTTCATTTTGGGCCCAATTGGCATTCACGGCTTTATCTTCTGAGGAAGTCACCCATCCCAAAATATATCCACAAAAAATAAGACTTACCAAAATGATATATGTTCATAATTTTTCCATCCATAAACTTACATAATCTATGTGACAAGCAAAAAATGCATGCCACAGATTAAAAAAATAAACAAACTTTATTAAATAAGCTACATAGGCATGCCACATGCTTATTCTTGTTTATGGATGTTTATTTTATGGATTTGTAGTGCTTCCGTAAGACTTATATCCAATATTGAAAAGGAGGTAATATAAAAGTCCGCCCCCTCAAGTCCGCTTTAGGCCCAATTGACCCTCACAACTTTGTCCTCCCAGGAGGTCACCCATCTCAAAATTGCGACTAATATCCAATATTGAAAAGGAGGTGCTATAACAACCCACCCCCTCAATACCATTAACACTTTGTCAGCTTTGGCCCCAACTGACCCTCACGACTTTGTCTTCCCAGGAGGTCACTCATCCCAAAATTGATCTCGTAGAAGCACGCTTAACTACGGATTTTTTATGGGATTTGATGTCACACATCCCAAAATTACTCTCGCAGAAGCATGCTTAACTGCGGAGTTTTTATGAGATTTGGTGTCGCAACTCCAAAGAAAACCGGGTGTTATTAGTTTGAGAGTTTGACCTATTATATTTTGTACTTCCTCTCAAGCATTGTCTGATGTGGGATAGTGGACATGCCTCCTATACCACACGTTACTCCCCACTCAGGAACCGTACACACGTGCCGATACACAGAGCCCACAAGGTACGTACGTAATAGTATAAATTTAAAATAATGTTTGAGACCCCCAAAAAATGGCCCCTATTTAATGTCAATTATTGGATATGAAGTGGGCCCTACATATATATTTTTAATTCAATTACTATTTTAATGCTATATAGATTTGATAGACTTTTGAGAATCCCATTTTTTGATCTATAGCATTGTACTAAATTTAATTACTAGGACAGAAACAGAAACAATTCACTTTTTGGGCAGAAGGTACTTTCTTTCCGGAATGAAATATCAAAGTAATGTCTTTTTGTTGAGAATAGGCTAGAGATGAAAAAAGCATAACACAAATTATGAGGCCCTACCAGGCCCCATCTCTCTCTCAACAAAACCAAAAGTATTCCCATTTTCTTGGAAGAAGAGCCTCTTCCATGAACTTAAAACTAGGCATCATATGCGGTTGCCGGTGATCAATTATATTAAAATATGGTGTCATTCCATAGAGGGGGGTAAAACAAGTAAAAGAGGGGGTGAGAATAGTCCCGCCATTCACGAGATCAGGTGTGCCGTATGTTTTCTCTTTTTAAATTAAAATGACTAAACTTGGAAAGATCACTCAATATTAATATCTTACATCAAAGTGACATAATCCAACTTCTTTTTTGGGTAATCGAGAATAACATATAAGTTTGCCCTTTGAACATCTAATATATGAGTTTGAACTTGAATCATTAGATCCGCGCACACTGAATTTTCCCACCCGACTACAAGATAAGTTGGGGCAAAGCTTAGTGCATAGCCATAAGAATATTGCTCCCGATGAAAAAATCGATCTCAGGACCTTCTGACTCCATATAGTTTGGTCCCAGAGAGATAACATAACTCAACCGAGTGGTATATAAGTAACAACTTGCTCCTCTCGCATAAGAATGTGTTTTTCCAAAGTTAAGAACCAATGACGACGATTTATGAAGAGCAAATCTATGCGGACCCATGATACAGAGTGGACAATATACTTGATGTGTTATAGATTTCGAAGGCATTTTGATGTACACACATAAATCGCATGACATATAAAATAATTAAGATACATAACTACTATATGGGTGTGTTTATGATGAATCCTAAAATTAGGCCTGGATTTGTATAGAGAGAGACGTGCCCAATAAGCCAAAGAGGTCCATATGCCTCATCAATATGCCTCATGAATGGTCTTTATAGGTAATAAATAGCTTGTGGCAGTTGAGAACGATAATAATAAAGAGGGGAATTGATTGTTTTATTTTTTTGAAATAGGAATTGCTTTTTTTTTTTTTTTTCCCAAATATACTTCACAATGTATAAATGCCCCGCAAAGGTAGTCAGATCCATTGCTACTTATACCTTCTGTCATTGAAGACTTGACCCACCCCCCTCATATCTTGCCAGCTTCTCATCTGGTCACATCTCTTGGGCTCTGCTTGTAGGGCTAGCTGTAAAAATTGATCAAAAAAACTGAAACCGAACGATTAAAGTTGAAATAGGTGAAAAGAATTAATTGTTGATTTAGGAAATAATAAAAAAAAAATTCTTCCCTCACCTCATAAACCTCCAAATTGACGGATTATAAAATATTGAGTTTGAGAGTTAAATGAGGGAGAACTTCGCACTTGAACATCCTATTCATCCCACTATATATCTCTCTTTTCCACAATTCAAGTAAAGTGAAATTAATCTCATTTCTTAACATTTCTCGCTTAATTCTCTAAAATATCAATCTAAAATACCTTTAGGCTATGCTTGGATTGAAAATTGAAGAGTTTAGTAGAGTTAAGAGAGGGAGAGTTAATAAGTGATTGAGAGTTATAGGAGGGGAGTATCTTTACTCACTTTTTGTTTGGATGTATAGAAAGTAGAGTTAATAAGAGTTGAGAGATATGAGTTACATAAAATACGCTTATTAAGGTTGAAATGATTGAATAAAAAATTATGGTTGATTTAGGAAATAGTAATAAACGAACTTTTCAGCTCTCATCTTATAAATCTCTCAAATTGAGGAGTTATAAAATATTGAGTTGGAGAGTTAAGTGAGTGAAAATTTCTCTATTTCAAGAAATGTGAAATTATTTCTCTCTCCTTAACCATCATCTCTTTAACTCTCTATCTGACAGCTTGGAATCACTAAAGTACCGAAGCAAATCCCAGCTTATATTATATATTGGGCACATGCACTTGGGTTGAAAGAGCAAACTTAAAGAAGAACCAAATATGGCTTCTAATCCTGGAATTCTCACTGACTGGCCATGGAAGCCTCTCGGAAGCTTTAAGGTTCATTTCTTTGAACCAGTGCTAGCTAGCTTTTAATTCCTATGTACATGCGTATATTGATGTTATATATGATTTTGGTTAATTTGTGTAGCATGTGGTGTTGCTTCCTTGGGTGGTTCACAGCACATACTCATTTTTGGTAAGAAAAGAAAATGAGAGAGACCTCTCAAACTTCCTCATATTCCCATTCCTTGTATGGAGAATCCTCCACAACCAGCTCTGGATCACCCTCTCCCGCTACCAAACCGCCAAAGGCAGTTCCCGGATCGTCGACAAAGGCATCGAGTTCGATCAGGTTGATAGAGAACGAGACTGGTAAATTAAGAAGCTCTTGGCCTAGTCGTAGCCACTGCAATATTGATTGATTCACTTAACAAGTTAAATACTGTGTTTGGCATGCAGGGATGATCAGATTGTTTTCAATGGGATATTATTTTACTTGGGAAGCAAGACACTGGCTGGGGCATCAAAACTGCCGGTGTGGAGAATGGATGGTGTGATTTTAACGATTCTTATACACATGGGTCCAGTGGAGTTCCTCTACTACTGGCTTCACAGGGCTCTTCATCACCATTTTCTCTACTCACGTTACCATTCACATCACCACTCCTCCATCGTCACCGAACCCATCACATGTAAGTATATACAAATATTACTCCTCGTATTAATTAATTAGCAAAAATTGACATTTGATTGTGTTGCTGCAGCTGTGGTTCATCCATTTGCAGAACACATAGCCTACTTCCTGCTCTTTTCAATACCATTACTAACCACCATATTCACCGGCAACGCCTCCCTGGCCTCCTTCGTCGGCTACATCACCTACGTTGATCTAATGAACAACATGGGTCACTGTAATTTTGAGCTAATCCCTAATTGGCTCTTCTCCATTTTTCCTCCTCTCAAGTACTTAATGTACACTCCCTCGTAAGTACTATTAATCTTCATTTTCTATATTCATAACTATAGTCAATATATATATATATATATATATATATATACTGTTTTTCTGTATTTGATCTGTAACGTTTTTTTTTTGGGACAGATTTCACTCTCTTCATCACACTCAATTTCGGACTAATTACTCATTGTTCATGCCATTCTACGATTACATCTATGGTACAATGGACAAATCTTCTGGTTCTTTGTACGAGAATTCTCTAAAAAGGGAGGAAGAATCTCCGGACGTGGTTCACTTGACCCATCTAACCACGCCGGAGTCGATTTACCATCTCCGGCTAGGGTTTGCTTCATTGGCGTCCAAGCCTCACACCAAGAAATGGTACTTGTGGTTAATGTGGCCTGTCACGCTAGGGTCCACGGTCTTCACTTGGGTTTATGGTCGCACTTTTGTGGTTGAGAGGCATCGATTCCAGAAGATGAGGTTACAAACTTGGGTTATAGCAAGATACAATATGCAAGTAAGTGATTAATTTCCTCTATTTTTTTTGGGTAGCGGAGAACAACTCAGGTAGATGTGTTCTTATTGGCTAGTCCACTAAGCCCAAACTCAGGCCGAACTAGTCACGCGCAATACACTTGAAAATAATGGCGTCAGCTGATAATCGAACTCCGAACTTCGGGCTAGATTCTTTATACTCTAAGTTCGATGAAATAACCAGCTATGCTATTGCCAAGATCGATGTTGATTCATTTCCTCATTTGTGTTAGTTAATCTATGTTTTTCATTTAATTAAGTATATACCTCATTTAATCTTATTCTCTTTAATTAATGCAGTACTTAATGGAATGGAAAAATGAATCCATCAATAGCTTGATTGAGGAAGCTATTATTGAAGCAGATAAAAGAGGAGTCAAAGTATTGAGCCTTGGTCTCTTAAATCAGGCAAGTACACTGAATGGGTCTGGGAGTTCACCTGGGCCAGTTAAATGGGCCTCTACGTTTTGATTCCTGATTGGGCTGAGTGTTTTGCAGGGGGAGAAGCTGAATGGGTATGGTGGGCTTTATGTAGAGAGGCATCCAGGGCTTAAAGTGAGAGTGGTGGATGGGAGTAGTCTGGCAGTTGCTGTTGTTTTAAACAGCATTCCCAAAGGGACAACACAAATTCTCTTCAGGGGTAAACTCACCAAGGTTGCATGGGGCATTGTCTCTGTCCTTTCTCATAGGGGCATCCAGGTAATTTAATCGGCCCATGTATTCAATTATGGGCCCAAACTGGCTTGGCCTACACCACATGATTAAAATCTTTTTTGTTGCCTACATTTTATTAGGTGGCTACATTACGTGGAGAAGAATATGAGAAGCTGAGTAAATACATGGGGAGCAAGTTAAAGAGTAATTTGTTGCTGTCGAAAAGTTGTTCGCAGAAGGTGAAGTTATGGTTTTGCCCTTCTTATTTAAAGAAAGACCCACATAAGCTCTTCTAACCAAATCCATTAAAATACACGAAAATAATAACTTTACAGAATTATAAGTTAACGGCGCTTTACATCAACTCCTCTATAATTTAATATTCGTTTTTCCAATCACTTTTGGTAGTAGGATGCATGACTGGTTTACAAGAGCTGCTGTTAATGAATTATTACTTGTGTGTAGATTTGGCTGGTTGGAGATGGATTGAGTAAGGAAGAACAAGAAATTGCAACAAAAGGAACAACATTCATTCCCTTCTCCCAGTTCCCACCCAAGAAGCTACGCAAAGACTGCATCTACCACACAACTCCTGCAATGAAAACTCCAATGTCTATTGAGAATGTGGACTCGTGTGAGGTATATATATATACACACATAGTAGTATAAATTATATATGTGAATACATATATGCAATCTTTATAATTGGTTGATAAATATTGGAGCAGAACTGGTTGCCTCGAAGGGTGATGAGTGCATGGAGAGTGGGAGGAATAGTGCACGCCATGGAAGGATGGGAAGAGCATGAATGTGGGTTTATTGATCATATCAACAACAACAACATACACAAAGTTTGGGAAGCAAGTCTACGTCATGGATTTCAACCTCTCTGAATATTTCAACATGCGTCAACTCAGCCTAACTTGCAGTTATAGTATTATGCCTTCTAGTTTTAATGCACAGTTGTATTAGTGGGGGTAGTTATCATTTAATGTTGTAATAGCTAGGTATGAAGGTGGTTTAAAGTTTAAAGTAGTTGTTCCACGACCTTCATGGTCACCAAATATATAGATGGAGCATGTGTGTTAAGTGGGTAGTTCGATTACATCTCTTGCATGAGTCATGAGATGAGGGAGGGTGGCGTGTCCAATGTTTATATATATGTTTGTTGAGTTGAATAAAGAAGGCAACAAGTAAAAACCAATTTCATCTTTGTTCTAAGGAGGTTTGTTTACCCTCAAAGCTAACCATCTTAACGTTTATTGTTTCAACCATTGCCAAACATAAGCAATAAACCCGTCACTCGATCAATGTCGCAAGCACATACGTAACATCATCCTTCTCAGTTAATGCAACTACATTATGTTGGACCATAGGTCCTACATGTATAATTTTGATGATTCACCATCTCATGCTATTTGATTATTTAATGAATTTATAAATATATCAAGCAAGTGAATTGATATGTATTGATAATCATGCTTAATTTTTAAGAATATACTATTTGATCAAGATAATCATGAAATCATATTTGAACATCATAGTATACAATTATAATCATGATTCATCATATTTTACGTGACTTGAGTGATTTGGAACCTGATATGTATTGTGCATGTAAAACTGTTGAAAAGTAAGTCTGCGCAAGCTAACTTCCAAGTGCCATAACTTAGTCATATGAATTCTGATTAATGTGTTTCTTGAACTAGAATTTAGTTAATACATAAATGAACACATCTTATGCAGAGTAAATGATCAAATTTCACCTCCTTACTTTTCAATCTTATGTTCGAAGTTGCTGTATCTGTGAAAAACCCGAAACTGTGCTAGTTGAGCTTTCTCTTCTATATTGAATGATCATATGAAGGAATATTACTTTGAAATTTGACATGAACATTCTAATGTACTTATTATGATTTATCATACATAAATTAAAATTTATTGAATCAAATTTCTATTGATTTACCTAAGTGCAAGGCATGAAGCTTTTACAAGCTTACAAGCCAAATGAGGTGTCTATACACCAAACTCTTAGTAGGTACAATGAGTTGGGAGTTCAGTCATGTCCAGGACTTGGTTCTAAGGAGAAATGTAATCCAGCTACCCAAGAATGGACTTGGTCCTAGGACATTCTGGAGCTGCACATTCAGCTATAAAGGCAAGATTTCAGACCTGCAATTTACAATATTGGTTGAAGTTCAAATTTGTCTTAAATTCAAATGCAAAGAGAATGGAGCTAAAATCTCTTGGAGAAAGAGCTGTCATCAACGCCATCTCTATAAATGTGCCAACACCATCAGTAAAGTCCTTGAAGAGGAGATATTTTGGAGCTTATTTCGAGACAAAGGGTTATATATTTGAAGGATCAGATTTGATAAGTTTTTACATCTTACGGTTTATGATTAAAGCTAAGTTGGAGAGTCCAGATTAAAGAAATGATTATGATCTAAAGGATGAGCTTGTGACAACACATGAATGGAAGAATCATTTTGAAGTCTAAGCATGCTCCCAACGGCTATCTTATGGAAGGTCATAATTTTATGATATATTTGTTTCAATGATTCAGCTTAGCGTGTGAAATTGAAGGCTGAGATTGAAGATTAAGACTAATCCAACGGCTGAGCTAGTAAGATAAAAGTGCATCAAAAAGGGATTCCTTTTCTTCTCCGGTTGGTAGAAGCAATCATTAAGGTGAAATTTTTTTCTTCAATCAAAAGGTGTGAAATCCATTTTAATCGAGAGTGATCATCATAAAAATCTTTAAGCCTCTACTCAAGATGGTGTGCTGAATTTAAGCTATAGATTTGATCATTCATTCTTTAAGCCTTCTTACTTGAAAATCTACTGAAAAAGTTTGAGAGCACCATTTTTCACCTAAATCCTTACCAGTGAGCATTCATTGTTGAAAAAAAATCCTTAAGAGTTCTCTTATTGTGGGATTCTAAACACTTTCTTAAGAGAACCTAGAGCTTAACCACTTATCCTTTCCGTGTGAAAGTTTTTGGGTTTTCTTAAAACCTTAGTGTGGAAGTTTGGGAATTAGCTTGAAATTCCTAGGTTGGGGGTAACCTTGAAGCCCTTGTGTAAGCTTTTGTGGTGAGCTTGTGAAAGCCACATCTTTAGTGGAAGTTGGAAAATCCTAGGTTGGTGAACCTAGGTAGTAGACGTAGGAGAAGAATCTCCGAACTACTATAAATTGTTGTGTCGACTTTCTTGATTGTCTTGCTTGCTTGTTGATTGATTAAGTGTTTAATTGCTTTCTGAACTATTTTTGGTCATTGCAAGACCTTACATTAAAACTGATTTTCTGTCCTTGTGTGGTGATAATTTGTTTAAGGTTGTAAATTGCAGTAGTTAAGGTTTCTCTAAACCATTAGGTTAAGTGTTTTGATTGTAGAATTTTCTGGATCACAAATCTGTCCGTACATTGTTCACATAGCTAGACTTTGAATTTTAATCTGAATTTTTGATATAGTATTTATCAAGGTGTTGTGATATTTCACATAAAATTTCGTTGCATTTCGACATCGTTTGATAAGTGAAATCTGTGTTGCAAAATCTGTGCGCAAGGTGTTATTTAAAAATAAAAAATAAAAAATAAAAATCTGGTTTTTGGAATTCTTGATTATTTGATATTCAATCATTCAAAATATTGCATCACATTGTGCATTGGATTGAATCTTGATTAGGATAATCATTAGAGTCCAAATTGTGTGCTATTTGTTAAATTGAGATTAATTTGATTGAATTTTTAAAGGGGATTCCTAACTTGGAATTTGGGGACACAATTCACCCCCCCTCTTGTGTATGCCTAGGTCCATCACATTATTGATACTCTACATGCATATATGTATGGGCATTGCACTATGCATGATAGAGCTCCTCTTCTTGAGATTTATCACTAATTCTATTCATCTAAATACATACATACATACATACATACATACATACATATATATATATATATATATATATATGCTGATGCAATATTGGATGCTAGCAAGTCTATTGATGCAAGATATTCTAGGAAACAAGCAATCTAGCAGTACAAAAGGGGAGACGTGATTTTTTCATTCCTATTTAAGCCATATCCTACTATGTTATGTTTAGCATATTTTGTATTGAGAAAGTCATTGTATTGAGGAGTGATTCCTACCCATTTGAGAGTGATTCTCATCTTTTCTTATTTTCTTATTATCATTGTTTTTGGCAAGCCAATTCTATTGAGATTACAGAGTTTATTTGCATCATATGCTTTTGGACTAAGTCGGCTCCCCTATTTAATCAATTTATTATTCTATTATTTTTACAAAAATTAATTGATATCAATGGAAAATATCAAATTTTACCCTCACCTCGTCATAATATTTTTAGTAATGACTCGCCAAACACTTTTTGTCACCTCAATTCACCTCATCTGACCATAATTTCAAAACTCGTCTCACATCACTACAGGAGGTCAACACACTCCCAAACGGACACAGTGTCTAAATGGACGTCGGTGGCATTCCCAAACATATAATAGAGATGCAAAATGTAGCTAATTGGATGACTTCGATTTGGTGGCTGGCACGTAACTTTCACGTGCCATATATTAATTTGATCATCGGTGCGCAACAGCAAAAAATGATAAATATGGATGGAAAAACCCATAAAAATTAATGTTAAATCGGAACGACACGTGACAAAGGAAGAATTATAGAGAATCTTCTTTATGTGAGGATAACCACATAGAAGCTTCCTTACATCAATTCAGGAAGATTTAAATATCGAACAACTTAAATATCGAACAACTTTTTGAACTGCACGAAATGGGCTAACGTGGAACAAACCGGAGCATTCACAAAAGCCATCCAAAGTACACTCACCAGTGTTCATTAATTTTCCAACAACATATATTTATTATTATTGGCACTAAGACAAACCGCTAAAGTAATATTTTCTTAATACGTAGTTGGTTACTAAAATAAGCAAACTTTATAATTATTAATTAATTGATGCACTTAATAAATTGTATATTCCTTTAGTATTTTAGGTATCAGTCCTTTTCAAAATTATTCTCAACTGTTTCGGTTGCAAGACATTATATATACATTAATAATTTTAACTGATCACCATAAATATATAATGCATGGGGAAAATATTTCTTGAATAATGTTTATTTTTGATAACCGAGTATGACATCATACAAGTTTACCCTTTAAACATCGATATGGACCTACATTGACAGTTCACGCTTCCGCATAGAAGTTTCTCACCTAACGACAGAGTAAGTTGGGCCAAAACTCAGCGGCTTACCACAAGGGTATATGTTCCTCCCATTGAGAATCGAATTCAGAACCTCCTGAGTCCATACAATTTTGCCGTTGAAAGATTCACCAATTAAGTTATCACCCAAGTGGTTAAGTTGCCATTGGAATCTGATTTACTTGAAGAGAGCTATAGCCAAAAATTGTATGTCTTTGGACATCAGCTTCAAACATGTTTACAGGGAGCTCAATGGTGCTGCAGATTTCCTAGCTTCCAAAGCTTCCAACACTAAAGTTTCTGTAGCCTATGACAGGTTTTGTAATCTCCCTCCTATTGTTAAAGGTTTGCTCCAAATGGATAGGTTGGGGATCCCAGCCTTTCGTATTAGAAAATAGGCTTCCAGTGGTTTTTCTGCTTGGTATTGTTTGGTTGGTTATGTCATTGTTGTGTTTTTTCTTCTTGTTGCCGAGGTCAGGTTCATGCCCCCCTCGTTTCTTGTAAGCCATCGAAGAGAGACTTTTTCTCTTCCTTGATTAATAAAATTCCGGGCTAAGCCCTTTTTAAAAAAAAAAAAAAAGAAAAGTGGTTAAGAACAATCAACACAAATTTTATATATATGCATGACTTGTCTGAAAGCCAAAAGTATCAAATGTGAATTAATCACCAAGATATATGGAGTTTGAGTTTTAAATTTGGTAGATTGTATAGTTAGTTAGGAGGTTGGGAAACTCCGATTGCAATCAAAGTGCTTTGAATGCAATAAATAATCAATCAACAATGGGAACACTTGGCGATATATCTATATATGTGTGTGTGATGTTCTAAAATGTGGTTTTAAAGTGATGTCCTAAAATGAGGTATTAAAGTGAGGTTCTAATTTTTAGTATTCAAAATATTTTTGTTAAAATTTAGAAATTTTAATTATTTTTTATGAACCCAATGATATATTTTTTATTGGAAACAAAATCAAATTCAACATAAAAAGTGCATAATAATTCTGAATTGCTGGATATAAAAGAAAAGACATTTCATACACTTTTAAGAATAGAGAATTCACTTATGATGACGATTAATAGAGTTATTAAAAGTGTCAAACTCAAAAAATAATAATTGTATATGGTAGGCTTTCCATTAATGGTAGACTAGTTAGTTAGGAGGTTGGGAAGCTCCGATTGCAATCTGGGGCTCATCGGTGCTTTTTAGGCCAAGAAAACGCGTTGGCGTTGTGTGATATATATGAATTGAATCTTAATTTGCTTATATGTGACTCGGTTGGGTTATTATCATATCAATCCGACATACATTATGCAGCTGTGATACATCCGTTTGGAGAGCACATAGCATATTTCATGCTGTTCGCAATACCATTGTACACAACAGTAGTAACAGAGACTTCGTCAATTGTATCATTCGCTGGTTACATCTCCTACATTGATTTCATGAACAACATGGGTCACTGCAACTTCCAATTCATCCCAACTTGGCTTTTCTCTATATTCCCTCCACTCAAGTATCTCACCTACACCCCTTCCTAAGTACTCTATATATTCTTTCATTTGTATCCTCTCTATCTTATCTTCTTTTAATTCATTATCTTATTAATTGTGCACGTGGTTTTAGGACCACATGGTCCACATGACCACATGACCACATATGACTAATGACTACACATATATGTACACATACACCTCTCCTACGTAGTACTCAACTATTAATATTCTCACCAAGATATTCATTATAATTGGGCTAACTCCCAGCCTATCAGAATTTTCAACGCATACACATCAACAATATTATTCACTTTGGATTGTTGGGTTCCCGTAGATACATCGGGCCTGACATGGCTTTGCCTTCTTATGAAGGATAAATCGAGCCCGCACGACTATGCCTACCCAAGAGGACATCTATCATAATAGTGCTCTCGCAGAAACATGATTAAATACAGAGTTATTACGGGATATGGTTCATTTCTTTTAAGAAAACGCGTTTGTTGATGTTAAAGAAATGAATTTATCCATACATGTTAATACATCAAACCTTTGCGTGCAATTAATTATGGAACTTTTTGGCTAAACAGTCCAACATTACTATCCTCACCAAACTCAAGATTTACCGAGTCCATACAATTTGACCTTTAAATATCATATTAGATACTATAAATAAGGCAAGTAACATGTGATTTTATTCAAAAATTTTCCAATTTTTTGTTGCGTGCAGGTTTCACTCGCTACATCACACCCAGTTTCGCACAAATTACTCTCTTTTCATGCCCTTTTACGATTACATATACAACACCATGGACAAGTCTACAGATAATCTCTATGAAGCTTCACTTGAACGACAACAAGACACGCCAAATGTGGTCCACTTAACCCATCTAACCACACCACACTCCATCTACCATCTTCGTATTGGGTTTGCGTCACTGGCCTCAAACCTGGCCCATTCGGCCCAAACTTGGTATTTCTGGATTCTTTGGCCCATCACTTGTTGGTTCGCCCTACTCGCTCACTTCTTGGATGGCACTTTTGTTCTTGAGAGGAACACCTTCAAGAATCTCAACTTGCAATCTTAGGTGGTCCCCAGATACACTATTCAGGTAAATATCTAATATGAGTAGAGTACTATCATATATTCTCGAGCAATGCTATAGACTCCCAATTTATGATTCACATTTTACAATCAATACTATATAACGATTGTCGTTGATTATAAATACACACATAGCTCGGACATGAATCGGGTAAAATGAGTATCATAAATTGGAGTCTCAAGCATTTTTTTAATATTTTATAACTATTATAGTGATTATTATTTTATTTTATTTTGTTTTTCAGTTTTTCATGGAAAGACAAAGAGGAGCTATCAATGAAATGATTAAAGAATCAATACTGGAGGCAGATAAGAGAGGTGTTGAGGTTCTAAGCCTTGGGCTTCTAAACCAGGCAAGTTAATGTTTCTGGCCCATAATTAAGGGCTCTTAATTACTTCATAAGACTTGATGAGAGTGAGATTTTTATCCACAATAAGTTTTACAGGGGGAGGATTTGAATGAGAATGGGAATGTAACGAATATATCAACTATTAATTAAATTGGGCTTCACGTACAAATTTTTTTTTAAATAATCGAGAACAACATCATATAAGTTTAGCCTTTGGACATTTAATATAGGCCTAAACTCGGGCCGTCAGGCCTGTGCGCACATATATCTCCCACTTAACGATCGAGTAAGTTAAGTCAAGGACCAATGTGTAGTGGCTCGCATACTTATTTGTATATAGTGCATTTATACTTCATACTCATACATATGGATGCGTTTTTACATCCAAAGGTATTATCCGTTTTAGGATACCCTACGAACATTCTTGTCATAAAAATCGTGAAGAAGAGTTGGAATGCCCATAAAAATATCCTATAATTGACAATAATTTCGATGCAAAAAATGCATATCCACTCGCACTTTTTTAGAAGGAGAGAATGATGCACCAACTTTTGAAAATGGAATGTATTTCTTAATTAAGTAGGTGGCATTAGTATGCTTTGCTCTAATTAATTAAAAGTAAAGGATGGAAGTTAGGTTGATCATGTACCCTAATGGGACCTAACTTAATTTATTGTCTTTAAGTTTTTGTTCCATTTAAACCATGTTAAATCATGGTTTTTTTTTCTGTAATTGACATATTAAAATTTAAGAATTAGGATTTTTGTTTTAACACTCTTTTTTCAAAATTTATTATATTTTAATAGTATGAGCATCCAAAATACTCAATAACACATTTAAACTATAATTTAATATGATTTTGGGGAATATTATAACCAATTCGAGCTAAAAAAATGGTAACCCCATCCCGTATGAAAATGCTCATAACAAAAAGAAAAAGGGAATTAATGTAGCAACTAATATAATCAGTTGATTTTGAAGATCGAAATAAGAAAAAGGCTGCTGATTAAAAATATTTCTTGATGAATTTAGGCCCAAAATTAATTGTCAAAGTCAAGAGAATTACCTAATTTTCTTAAACCGTTAATCAAAACAGTAAAAGAGTAATTAATTAGACCACGCTCGAGTCTGCTTTGACGCCGACGGAGAATCACAAGTTCCGGAACCGGATGTCTACAGAGAGGACACGTGGAGTGGGCATTGAACCATGCGTCGATGCACGCCACGTGGAAGCAATGGTGGCAGTTGGGGAGCTTTCGAAGTCTATCTCCGTCGGCTGCTTCGTGGAGGCACACGGTGCAGTAGGGAGGCGGAGCGTGGTGTTTGTGGCGGTGGAAGGTGAAAGAAGGGAGGTGGTCGCGGCTCCAAAGAACATTAATGAGTTTTGTGAAGAGGCGGATGGCAAAGACGATAATTGTGATGAAAGTTGTGGCAAATATGGATTTTACTATCTTTTCCATCAACTCCATCTGGTTTTTCATGTTTAGATATCCACAAAGAGAAGAAGCAAGAGAAGTAAGTCGGCTTTATATTTATAACCTAAGTTTGATGGGCCTTTAATTATACCACACACACACACATATATATATATAGTAAGATGTCATTAATTTTTTAGCTTCCATGTTGCAAATAAACTAATATTTTCGAAAAATAGAATAAGTACTTTTATTCGAGTCCCATTAATCCACTGGCCGTCGAATGTGATGGTGCTATATTATTTATAGGTAACTTAGATTATAACCTAAGTTTGATGGGCCTTTTCTATCAAAAAAAAGTTTGATGGCCTATATATATATATATATATATTAAGAATTCTCACATCCGCACCCGCTATATGCACAAACTTTACGCACTTGTTATTCAATCATAAAGACAACACATTTGGATGTGATGGTGCTGAATTATTTATAAGTAACTTCGTAATCCCTTACTAGTAGGCTAATCTTTTGGTGTAGAATGTGCATGAGTCTTATCAATGGTCACCAATCTTAAGAACAAAGTAAGGTAACGATAATTGAAGCTCCACAAATTAGTAGGCTTATTGATATATACTACGTTAATGCACTTAATTAACGTAGTAAATTATTGTATAAAACCTCACCTCACAAGAGTCGTGATGTTCTGAAAAGATTTAGGAGCCAGCATTGCCGGTGTGTGATGATAGAAGCAATCATTGCGCATTCTCTTTGGAGGAAATTGTGAGAAGGGAATGAATAATGTTCCTTTAGGTGCCTTGAGCTGTTCTTTGTCTGCTACTCCATCCCCAATCAGCCAAACCTGTCACAATATTCAATTTTTACTTATTAAAATCACAAATTGTTGCTTCTTTTCTTGTCATGAAGCAGCCTAATCAGCTTCTTATATTTGTCTTCATGTGTCATGCAGACCTACCATGCAAAGAGTACATAAATACATACATATTAGAAGAAGAAAAAGAGACTGCACCTCAAATAAGATCCTCTAAATTGACAAGGAATCAAAGATTACAATTCAAAAACAAGTAATGGGCCCATAGTTCTCGATGCCCACAATGAGAGTCCATGAAAAGGTTCCATAGGCCCAAAAATTACTAAAGTCATATACATATGAGTGGCAAAAAATCAGTTCCGAGTTTTGGGTTTACGAAATGTTTACATGTCCGGATCATAACCCCGATTGAATTTTGGACATACTTAATTAGCTAAACCAGGATTGATCGGACAAATAATCTGGATAACAACCTAATTCCGGTTAGGATCCGACTAAAATTTATGTAAAAAAGACCTAGCCTTGAGGATAATATAACTGTAGGCCCAATGAGCTTCATAGATTTGATGGGCCTACAACAGATCGAGGACAAAAAAACCTTACCTGGATACCACTTTGGCGGAGGGCAAGAGCCAGGGCAGAAAAAAAAGGTCTTTCCTCGGCTTCTACTGTGGCTTCCTCAATTGATTCATTTATCGCTTCTCTTTTCCTTGGAACATAGTACTACAAAAAATTTAGAGCATGATTTAATAGAAACACACTTTTTTTTTGGGACTGAAGAACCACCCAGCCCAACAACTGAGTGAACGTGAAACTCTGGTTGTCAGAACAACCCGCGCCACCCACGCTAACGAAACCCACGGAAATACTCCCAGTTAGTTTGAACTCCTAATCTTAGCGTCATCCACCTTAAACCCATAGATATAATCAATAGAACTATTGCATATATGTATATTACCGGTATGATATGTGTTGGTATGAGCCAAGTTTGCGAGACAATTTTCTTGAAGCAATTGCTCTGGGTGACCACAAACCATTGCCATAGAACCAAGACAAGGCCTTGGACCATATGGTGAGTGGCCACAAGGCCCATATAAAAGTGTTTGCTGGTGTGGTCAGATGGGAGAAGTGAACCACATCTGGGGAGTTTTGAGGTCTATGGAGAGATGTTTGGTATACGGAATCCGTGGACTTGTCCATGGTATTGTATACGTAATCGTAGATTGGCATGAAGAGAGAGTAATTTGTCCGAAATTGAGAGTGATGCAAGGAATGAAATCTGTTCAACCAAATATTAATTAGCAGTCTTACAAATATCGAAGTTTTTTTTTCCTCAACTATCTCAAATGTGACCGCACACGATTTAATATGGATCATGTGCGTCTATCTCAACATTTGGGCTTGTCAAGACAAAAAACACTACAATCCTTAGCATTTTCAAATATTAATTCACGATTAATTAACTATTTTTTTGAATTTTCAAAGTGCAAGTAATTAATTGAATGATTAGTATAGTGAAGAGATTACTTACGAGGGAGTGTAGATGAGGTATTTGATAGGAGGGAAAATGGAGAAGAGCCATTTTGGGAATAACTCGAAATTACAGTGACCCATATAGTTCATGAAATCAAGGAATAACAAATAACCACAAAATGAGGTCATGGATACTGTCCCATTCAACACTGCACCAAATATTGGTATTGAAAACAGTAGGAAGTAGGCCAGATTTTGACGTAAAAGTAGAAGGAAAAGAAAGAGTGGAAATTAGGTTTGTATAGATATATATATATACATGTATCTGGTTGCTTACAGGTGATGGGCTGAGTGACAATGGAGGAATGGTGGTGAGAGTGGTAGCGAGAGTAGAGATAATGGTGGTGCAATGCTCTGTGAAGCCAGTAGTATAAGAACTCCACAGGACCCACACGGAGTAACATTGTGATTATCACCTGCCTTGGAACATATATAATATAATATAAAGATTGAAAGAAAGTAGATTTTTTCACGACTTGGAAATGATACTATACGGAGAAAATGACACCTGTCATACAATGTAAAACGCTAGTAAACTCACCAAGGTTGCATGTGGCATTGTCTCTGTTCTTTCTCAGAGGGGCATCCAGTTAATTTAATGGCCCAAACTGGCTTGGCCCACACTGCATGATTAATTTTTACATTTTATTAGGTTGCTGTCGAAAAGTGGTTCGTAGAAGGTGAAGTTACGGTTTTGCTCTTCCTATTTAAAGAAAGACTTTTCGGAATCTATCGCACCCACATAAGATCTTCCAACCAAATCCATTAAAATACACGAAAATAATACGTAATACGTATTATCTCACTCTCTTCACAGAGATTCTAACCCTTTGTATGTTTCCTAACGTTTTGTCAATAACCCAAAGTTCAACGTCAAGTTAAAATCTAATAAAACCTTAAGTGGGGTCTATGTTTGGAGCAACATAAAGGCCAACCATGTTTCATGCTTGCAAATTTGGGATAACAAAATATTATCATTGGAAAACTTTTTTATCTATAGCGGTATAGCCCTATTAAATGGGACAACATATCCCTCCATTCCCGATTAAAACTACAGTATTGTAGTTTGCTCTTACACCTTATATTATGCAAGACCCGATTCTCTAATGAATAACTGTACAGCCCATCTGGGTGACCATTTTCAACAGCCATTTATGGTTGTTTAACCATATATTGCCATGAACCATCAAACGGCAATTTGGTGACACATATTCCAAGACTATTTCATGACAATAAAATGGTCATTCTCAAATGGTTAGAGTTTTGACAATTTTGAGACCATTCCAATTACATATTATATGTGTTTGGCAGTGTGTTTGCACTGCGTTCAGGTGCACCTCACCTCAAAGCACCACAGTTTTTTGTGACACGTCAAATGTTTTTACAGCATAACTGATCACTTCACATCACCACAACTACCTCGCAGCACCTCACCACATTCCCAAACGCTTACAATATATGTTGAATTGTCCCACGTAATCAAATTAGGTCAATTATTTTATTTTAGATTAATGTACAATGTAAATGTTAAGTGATTTTATATTAATATTATTAGTCATCTAATATAACCGTAATTTAGATACGCCAAACGCACCGCACCACAGTTTTAAAAGTGATGCGCCAAATAGATTTTGCATTCCAAATCACCTCACAACACCATAATTTTACAACTCACAGCACCGCACAACACTTCACAGCAATTGACAGCACTCCCAAACAGCACCATTACAAAATTACCCTCGACCTCTCTCTGATATTACTCTTACCGGGTTGCCAGCGCACTCCTCCTCTGCTTCCTTAATGCTCCTCTACTTTCTCTGATATCCCTTCCGGGGCTACCTTCACGGGTCGCATCTAAATTCGACCCGGTCCAACTTGCCACCTCTTCCATGGTTGGTTAAGAATACATGGACTCCTAAAGAATTGAGCCTTGGCAGAGTCTGGTGTCCTAATTAGCGCTCTTGGTGTTGGGAGGTAGACTAGCTATCGTTGCCATTGTTTAAAAGCTGCTTTCTTGTTCCAGGGAGTCGAATGATCGAAATAGTTGATGATGGTTCTCAAACACTGATTTCCTATCAAGTCACCCCCAATTGTTTCCTTCCACATAAGAGCGAATTTGAGATTTTTATATATATTTGTAATATATTTAAGCAAAATATGTAAGAATTTAGTTGTATATATTTAAGCATTAAAAAATATATAAATGTTGGTTTATATTAATGTAAATTTTTTAGCAATGTTTTTATTATAATTATAAATTGTCTAGAATTTATTTTACTATTTATTTAAATTTGTTACAAGTTAAATACATAATATCACTGTATGTAATTTACACAACAATTGTAACACCATATATGCTACAAGCAAAAATGGAATCAGACATCTATCAGTATTTCAGGAATCATATATACTATAATTTATTACCATAATTTATTATCTATAATATATGCTACAATATATGTTACTAACCAAATTGTTTATCAAACGGAGCCACTGTCTCCTATGGGGGCTGTTGTACATCAAATTACAGCAGCTCCCGCTATAGCAATTTTGAACATTTATATTATTTTTAAAAATAATAAAAAATTACATATGTGTAGTATTTTGTTTAACGAATCTAACCATATATTTTTTGTTTGAAACAAAAATAAATTTATCTGGAAAAAGATATAGAAAGTTTTAAGTTTATATCCAATGATTCAGAATTATTATATATTTTTTATGTTAAATTTGATTTTTGTTTCTGACAAATGATATATCGTTGGATTCGTATAAACGATCAAAATACAAATATAATTTTTTTGAAATCTTAAAAAAATTTACTTGAGACTATAATGGAATTACAGCGGGGGTTGCTGTAAAAAAACTACAACAACCCCCAATAACTCTGTCTCCCATCCAGACACCTACACAACCATAAAATAAAAGATGTTGAAAGTTGTGACATTCATTTCAACTTTCAAGGTTCAATCAATCACCAACAACCCACTTTGTCAACAATGAATTCAATTCCACATGTTTCAAGAGATCTGGTGTGTCGTATGTTTTCTCTTTTTAAATTAAAATGACTAAACTTGTAAAGATCACTCAAGTTAATATCTTACATCGAATTGACGTAATCCAACTTCTTTTTTGGGTAATCGAGAACAACAACACATAAGTTTGCCCTTTAAACACCTAATATATGAGTTTGAATTGGAATCATTTGGCTTGCGCGCATTGAATTTTCCCAACCGACTA